>NC_056605.1:11371304-11673804 GCF_018340385.1 Cyprinus carpio
TGCTTTATATTTCATTATTTATTAAGCAAACCCGCTGCTTCCCTTTCTGGGTCTACAGACTACGCTTACTCTCTCCAAAAATATTTATGTGCATGACATCAGCCTCGTCTTTTCGCTCTCCAGCACACATTCTGTGAGACGCTGTGGGGCAGAATACGGTATGTCCTGTGTATAGACACACAAACCTCAGAAGAGGCAGAGCAGGGGTGTCTTGTGCTGTGGTGTGGGAAATCATAGAAACTCCATAAACAACATCGGCAGCCAGTGACAGCCGTGTCTGCATACATGTGTAAGTCATTTTGTAAGGCTTTGTGTGTGTGTTGTACTTCATTAGGGGGGTCTGCATGGTTTTACTTCACACCAGCACATAGATCTCCTCACCATGTATGTGTGCTGATAACTGCCATTTTGTGCCTGTTTGACGACTCTCCACGGCTCTTTGGTCTGCCCTGGAATTCAGCAGTGGAACATATAACACTGAGGTATGATAAACCTGCTATAAATGCTTTCAACAGTTGTGATGCGTGACAAATTGAAGACATGGTCCTCCGTGGTGTAAAAATAGTTTGTTCTCCCAGGATCCCTTTTATGGAGAAGCACCTCAAGTTCTGAAGGTCAATGATGTGCAAGACTGACAACAGTAAAGAAAAGAAATAGAATCAATTTTTAAAAATGCCATTTAGAAATGAACTCTTTCTCAAAATGTAATTCTCTTCTTTCTCTAAATTTATGACTGAAACTGTCATATGGTGCAACCATCAAGTAAAAATTGTTTTCTTCACACCTTAATCATTATACCATCTTAATCATTATTTTTTTAATCAAACGTTTTTACTATTTTTGCAGCTATCATAATATATTAATTCATAAATATCATTAAGGTTTTTGTATTTCAAATGATCTGATATCGACACTAACACAATCAAGAGGTCCTGCAGAGGGCCCCTGTATGATATCATTTCCTGTTTTATGGTTTTTTTTTTATTTTTTGTGGGCAAAAAAACTCCATACTATGGAAGTCAATAGCTACTGTCAATTTTTTGGTTACCACATTCTTCAGAATATCTGTTGTGTTTAACAGAAAAAAGAAACTCATACGGGTTTGGAACAACTTTTTTTCTTTTTTGGGGGTGGGGGGGGTCTGTTTGAGTGTAGAAGATTCAAGTCATTGTATGTAGGAAATTCATTAATTAAGTTAAAAAAAAAAAAAAAAATATGTCATGCCATTTACCCAGGAGCCACAAATTGTAGTTCAACACGATGTCAATTTAACAAAGGAAAAAGAGAAACCCATAATAATATTTCACTTCCCGTTGTAATTCTAATTAATAAAGGTACTTTCCAAGAATGCCATTTTTTTGACGAAGTGAAAGGTCACAAGCTTAATCCCATGGGACAAACCCATGACCTTCCAGAGGCCTGTGTTTTCCATGGTATAGGTCCTTTACAAAGGAAAAGTGCATGGAGACTGAGGGGGTGTTGAAGGGACTGTTAGTTTCCTGTCTGCTCACCATGGACTGAGTCACGCAGAGCTTGTTATCACTCTGCAGCTTGTCCTCTTGCCCCCCTCTAAAAGCTGCCACTACACAAATACCCATCAGCATATTACCATATCAGTCCAGTAAATGTTCAAGTGGGCTTCTTACTGTATATGATTCATCTGTGTTATAGCTGGTCACCAAGACTCACACCAAGTGCTTAAGTTTTGCCAAATGTGGAAAAGCCACAGAGGTTACCACACACGTCTAGTGGACTTCCTGTCCTAAACTCCCATGGAAAATCTTGTTTTTGAAGACGCAGTGCAAGTGTGCACTAAGTGTGCTTGTTTTGGATGTAATGTAACTCCCAGACTTTGCGTATTGCTTTATTGCCCAAAAAAATATACAAAAGTCATATCCTGTCCCATTTTAAAATGATAAATTGCATTAGAGAGTCCTCACACAGTCTCTAAAAAGGAAAGTAAATTACATTCTTTTGTTCTTTTGTATATTACATTCAATTGTTCATCAGCAATTCATATACTTCATTCAATGATACTGAATAGCTTTTATTATCCTTTCTGAATCCCAAAGACAAACCACTGGATTCGAAATTCCATATACATTAGTTTTTAGAGGAGTACGAGCCATACTATCCAGCATAAATCACACTCTCCCTCATCTCTATGGTCCATTGCACACAAATCTCATACATTATTCCAGAAAGTTCCCTGGGGTCACATAATGAAGTTCTATTGCATGTCACATCACTAACTAGCTCTAACAATGGCTCTATAGACTGGTGCGGATTCCTTGTGGGGCTCTATATGCTAAAGCGCTAACAGGCTGGCTTTAAAGGAGTGTCCAGATGCTAATTTGTCACATAAGTATGTTGACCTTTGTTCTTTGCTCAGCTTCTCTTTGGGGAGGAAACAACATGGCTTTGTCAGGGAAGTCAAGGTCAGAGGACATACTAAGGAGAGAAAGAACCTGAGAGAACGAGAGAGAGCGATTCCTGCTTCTCCGTAGGTCACTTTGTGTCTTAACATGTAGCAACTTATCCCTTGTTGAATGGATTTAAACATCTGTAATTACAGTGTTCTCCAGGAAGGATATGGAGCGGTGTGTTTCCGCTTTTTACATCCCCTGAAAACCTCCTAGTAGCTCATCTTACACCATTATGTCTCTCTTTCGTATATCTGTTCTTGCTTGTTTTTTTAATTTTTCACCCTTTGCACTACTTTCTGCATTTGTAATCCAATATCTTATCGTAGCGGTTTCTAGTAAAGACCTTTTGATTTATCCCAGTGTTCCCTGAAAAAGCTTTAGAGTTCTCCTAAATCTGGCATGGGGAACTCCACAGCCTGAGGATGCTCAGTTGAGTTCCTTCCCACACTGAGTTCAAACATTTGGTAATGCAAGAGTATTGTTTAAAGTAGACATTAAATTGATCATTTTGATCAACCGGAAATGTTGTCCTGGGACCTTTGACTAGGGAGAATCCACTAAATGCGTCATTGCACCATGTAGTGTGTTGGGGGAGGGGACCTTGATATTAAGCGATGGCCCTGCAGTTGACTGCTCCTAGTAGAGTTTTTTGTGAGAAGTACTTATTTATTTTAATAAAATGCATGTGCTCATTTACCTCTCCATGGGAAAAGCACAAAGCAAATAATTACAATCTAAAGTGAAATTTCCCATTAACTTGAGCAAGTGGAAAACACTGATTAGATTTATTTTGAAGCCTGAATAAAAGCCAGGAAGTCTCAAACAAAAAAAAGGGGAAATTTATCAAGAAAGTATTTTACTTACCATCATGTAGTTCCAAACGTGTATGACTTCCTTACTTCTGTGGAACACAAAAGAAGATATTTTGATAATGCCTCAGTTTTTGCTCACACAGTAAAAGTCAATGAGGTCCAACACAACAAATGCCCATTGACTTTAATTGTATTGACAAAAATAGCTGAATAGCACATTACATCACTTGCTCACCAATGGATCATCTGCAGTGAATGGGTGCCGTCAGAATGAAAGTCTAAACAGCTGTTAAAAACATCACAATAATTCACAAGTAATCCACACAACTCCAGTCCATCAGTTAAAATCTTCTGAAGTGAAAAAGTTGCATGTTTCTCACAAACAAATCCATCATTAAAGTTTAACAAATTAAACTACATTCTGAATGGCCTGAGGGTGAGTAAACTTTCAGCAGCTTTTCATTTTTGGGTGAACTCTTTTAATGCATGACTGAAGATGTCTCCTGAATCACTTTAAGATTAGCGCTTTATACAAAGTAAAGTATAATTTGCACTCTAAAATTTCTAAGTTTGTTTATCACTGAAAATGCCTCTGTGGCAGAAGTGGGACAGGAACTTGATAAGGTGGAGTCCCTGTTGAGCTTGCCTTGCATTTTCATCCCCTGGGGAGCAGCAGTTGCAAACAGCTTATCTAGATGTGCCCGAACCGGCCCTTGAAGTTTGTGGTAAATGCTGATGTGCCAGAAAAGGCTTTTTTTATTCCTCGGGGGAGTGGGACTCATATAACCCACCCCAGCTTTATCTGCAGCGGTCTATCAGATTTGCATGTCAGAACGTGACAGACAGTGTCAGAATGCACCCTCCCCTTCTTCCTTTGGTGTTTATAACAAACTGAAAGAACAAATACTCACAGCGGATGCTCTCCTCTCTGTTGGGATCCATTTGGATCTGTGAGTAAACAGACTCAGTGGGTTGTTTCCTGGGAAGAAAGAAAAAGTAGCAAATGGTTGATGATGATGAAAAAGGGTCTTTTTAGAAAGCACACTTTTTGCACATATCGCATCATTTTCTTAATTGTTTTAAATTTTGAACATTTCTGATACATTTCTATACTTTCACTACCTCACTTATGTTTCATGAAATGCTAAGTGCAATTCCTGAAACATAATGTGAAACAAAAAGAGCAATGTTAGCATCATAACTGGCACTTCATCAGCCCATACATTAAAATGCAATCATTACTGAATTCAAACATAAGCAAATTCATGACAGTTTAGCAACCATTGCTAACCCATGTACACACATTGTGTAAACTGCATTAGTGTGTGGTCTGTTGTATTGTGGTTATTTCACTGTGGTCATTCAGATTTGTGTTTTCTGGCTCTTACTAGGGGTTTCTAGTAAGATTTGTTTTTCAAACCTTGTCTGAGCTTATTATTTCCATTTTTATTTAGTTTGGGTATAAATCCCTCACAAGAGAGTGTTGAAGTTCCTGACCATAGAACTGTTTATATTATGCACATTTGTTGCTTGTTTCTGAAATTGAACCCCCTCACCAGAAGCTGAGCAGGACAGTGGGTCTCATTCAGTCCAAGTAAGTCTAAGCCTACTAATAATCTCTTATCACAAGAACAGTACCCTGGAGCAAGTACTTGCTCAAGGGACACTGGTAATAGGTTTTCTGTGTTGTTGTGGTGCCTGATTTACTAAAGGAATTAGGTAAATCAGGTAATGCAAACACGCCCACAAAATCAGTGATAAATGCAATTAGCATTTGTTTCAAGCAATTTGATGGGTGTGATTTTGTCATCAGAGTTTAGGGGCTATAGATACGTCAGTCTTTATTATAATGGAAGATTATAGTGGCTGACATAATTTAAGCTTAATTATTATAAGTGGGCTCTTCCAAATTAACTTCTAAAGTAACTTCATGATACTCACTTCGAACATGCGTCGAAGACTGAAACAGAAGAGAAGAAATTTTTATTCTTGTAGCTTCATATTCTTCAAGTATTCTTGTAGCTTCATAAAATTACGGTTGAACCACTGATGTCACATGGACTATTTTACCAAAGTCCTTACTACCTTTCTGGGTCTAGAACGTGTCAGTTGCGTTGCTGTCTATGTAGGGTCAGAAAGCTTTTGGATTTCATCAAAAATATCTTAATTTGTGTTCTGAAGATGAACGAAGGTCTTACGGGTTTGGAATGACATGAGGGTGAGTAATTAATAATTTTCATTTTGGGGTGAACTGTCCTTTTAAAACAGGACACGCCAGGTCAATAGGGTAAAAGATTTAACTAAAGGGGCTTTCACATTGGGTAGTTCGAGGAACTCAGTTATAGGAACTAGGCACCAGGATGGTTCTCTAAGAACTTCCACCATTAGTTCTAGGAACTATGAAAAGGTTCCTTTGGTGTGAAAGCCCCTTAATATATATCACCATACTTCACCAGTTGTTTAATTAAGAACTGCAAACATTTGTTTTTGTATTACAAGTTTTCTGAAATGTTATGTTTAAATACGCAAATGATGCATTCTGTAGTTAAAAATGCTCCAGTTTCCAGAATAAAAATGCTATGGATTAAACCGGGTTTGAAATTGTTTCACTTTGTTGAAATAATTAAGGTCAAAGGTTTTTACAGAGGGGACTTTGGATATCTTTTTTCTTAAATATGAAAATAGCATGTAAAAAAAAAAATAAAATACTGTCAACAGAGAAAAAGAAGAAGAACTAGAAGAAACTTTTTTTCATACATTGGTCAATTTTAAGATTTTTGGCTATATGGCTTTTTATAAATTATTGTTTCAGACTAGTTTCAGACTAAAACATACAAAAATACACATTTAAGTGTTTAATTTTATTATATATGTGTGTCTGTCGATTTCAGGAACAATATGTATCTTTAAAGGAGAAGTTAACTTCTAGAATGAAAATTTCCTGAAAATTTGCTCACCCTCATGTCATCCAAGATATTTATGTCTTTCTTTCTTCAGTTGAAAATAAATTAAGGTTTTTGAGGGAAACATTTTAGGATTTTTCTTCATATAGTGGACTTCAATGGGAGCCAATAGGTTGAAGGTTCAAATCGCTGTTTCAATGCAGCTTCAAAGGGCTCTAGACGAACACAGCCGAGGAATAAGAGTTTTACCTAATAAAACGATAGTCATTTTCTAAAAATAAAAATGTATATATTTTTTATATAATTTTTAATGAGATGGGGTTTTTTTTTTACCATAACCTAGCTAATAAACAGACGAAGAACTAACTACGCGTGACTTTTTGCAATGCGTTAAGATGTGCATCACAGAGCTAGAGCAAGATGAGCATTTGTGGTTAAAAGCATATCAATTTTTATTCTTTTAAATGACCAATCATTTTGCTAGACCCTTGTTCCTCAGCTGGGATCATGTAGAGCCCTTTGAAGCTGTACTGAAACTGCAATTTGGATCTCCAACACATTGGCCGCCATTGAAATCTACTATATAGAGAAAAATGATGTGGTGTTTTGTTGAGAAACCTTAATTTCTTTTTGACTAAAGAAAGACATGAACATCTTGGATCACATGGGGGTGAGTAAATCATCAGGAAATTTTCATTCTAGAAGTGAACTTTTCCTTTTCAGCAGCACTTACATACAACACAATACATAATACAGTTTTATTCCTTTCTATATTTTGAAGGTTTTAACAGAGAGACATTTGTTTATAAATCATTCACTTGATTTTATATATTTCATTCCTGCAGTCATGGTTATGTTTATTGTTCTGTTTATTCTAATACATTTCTGTCTATTGACAATATTTTCAGATTCTTAAAAAAGAGCTATTCTGAAAATGTAACAATGCATGAAAATACTGTTTTTGCTTGTAACGTCTTGCCTTTGGAGCATGATGATGATGATAACTGTTGGTTGCCATTGAAGGATTCAAGTGTAAAAATTTCAGGGCAGATCTTTAAACCACATTTCCACCCCTGAACCCTGTTTTCAACATCTCCCAGTATTAGACACACACATGGTGATAAAACATAACGGAGCCTTTCATCTGCAGACATCTTACGAAACGTAATAAATTAAACAGGAAGACGGTTTAAATAAGGCCTATCTTACAGGCAGATGGGTGAGGCTGCTTTGTTAGCCTCAGGCCCTGTGTACACCTGGTATTAACATCCGCCCTGGGTGATCCGATGGTCAGAGAAGACAGATCGCCGTTTACACCAATGCTGCCTGAATATCTGACAGATGTGGTAAAAACACCAAAAAAGTAAAATTCATATGAATTCTAAAAGTTAATTACATATCACAGCATTTCACATAATAAGGGTTCATAGAATTTCCAAGTGAATGTGTTTATAGGTGGTTGGGTTATTTTTGCTGTAATGACATGTCATTTATACAATGACAATCATTTTGACATCTGTTTGTGCACACAAATAAGAAACAGTCATTTTCCAGGCTAAACCTTAAAACTGTCAAATATTTACAACAGATATAGGAAGACAGAGACTGATATAAATACAAGCTGTCGACTTTAAGAAAGAGGCAGACTAAATAGTTGAAATTTAAATAAATGCATAGGGGAATCATTTATAATAAGATCAATTACATGCATTTAGCATTCACCCTACTTTAAAAGTCAAAGTTTACTCCTGAGAAACCACTGAGAATGTGTCCAGAATTTGGTTGTGAATGTGTTTTATATGTGTTTATTTTGGATTGTGACTTGACAATGATTAAAACAGTCCTGGTCAGAATTACTTGCACCCTTGATTAATATGAACAAAGAATGCTGTGAGAATAAATCTGCATTGTTTATCCTTTTTAGCTTTCTTTCAAAAAATGGCATTGATGTAAAACAGTTTTGAAAATGCTATATGCTAAAATGTCATTATGAAAAAAAAAAAAGTTCTCTAATACTCTAATTCTCAGAGTCAACTCAAGTCCCATTTGTTTATATAGTGCTTTATACAGTACAGATTGTGTCAAAGCAGCTTTACAGTGTTAAGCAGGAAAATAGTGTGTAGATAATGCAAGAGGACAATTGTAAACATGTTATCACATATTATTGACCCCTTCTATTCAAAACAGGATTGACACTACTTTTTATACAGTAAACAAGAAGGCAATATATCTAATGCTTCAAACAAAACATTTAAGTTCAGTTAGTTCTTTATTAAAAGTCAAAAAGTTTTGAGTGTCATCAAGCAATGCATAAACTAAAAGTCAGCTCAAGCTGGATTCTGGTTTATGCCATAATGTAATCAGAGAAAATAGCACTGTGTCTATCAAACACCCTCTTGCAGAAAAACTCTGCTTCCACTCCATGCTGCTCACATACTTTGGTCTGAAATCCAGTGAACACAGAAAAGTGGAGTGATACAAAGAGTGAAAAAGTCCCAAGTCCCAATGCTGGTATAATAATAAACATGAACCCTCTTAGAGTGCTGTTCAACCAATCAAATTGAGGAGCAGGACTAACTGTTTCGTAATCTATTTTTGGCACAGAAGCATCATGTCCTCATTTAATCAAGGTGTCTATCAAATTGTAAAAGAAATCTTCATTTCCAGTCTGGGATATTTGATTTATCTCACACCACAAGCCTTTATGACATGATGTCATTCCCTTATTGTACAATGACACAGAGAGATTCATTGACAACATAAACATGTTTTTGTCATTTTGAAACAAATGCCTTCTGGGAGCTTCATCCAACTCTCCAACCCTGGTGGGTGGTGAAAGAATCCTTTTAAATATGGAAATGCCATGACTCAGAGTGTCACAGCAATAAAGAACTCCACAAATTTTCCTCTCAATGCCTGTCACTCTACACCATTGCTTTCCGATGCAATGAAATCCTCTCGTTACTAACGCTGCAGTTCCGCAGCACCATCTAGAATGACGTGCAGGTGTTTATCCATGTCTCAGGGTTTCCACTCAAATTGCCCACAGACGCTGTTCTATGACATAACATTGGTTGAGTTATGGCACTGAGTAATAGTTCCACTCATGCACATCCTTCAATTCAATGGTTTGTGTAGTTTAGTGTGCTTGAATCTGTCCCGTCTTACTGTTATCGGTTTCAAAAACTCTTTGTTTTTGTTCTGAAATATTTGCCAGTTTTCCTAAAATGCATCTTACTCACTATCCTGTAAAATCAACCCGGTGGAATATTAAGCAGTACTCTTCTGGGAAACGTCTGAGAAACCATAACAATTTAAGACACTCTCCATACTGCATGCCAGGAACTAACAAGATTAGATTTTCCTTAAAGGTCCAAGATCTCATAAATCTAAACCAAACAAGCACTTACGCACCTATTAGGATTTTAAACACAGCTTTAATACGTAGTTGCCATTGATCAGTTTGCACCAGCAGCTCACAAGACACACAGCACATGGTGGCTGAGAGCCTGCCCTCTGTCCCCATGACTTGAAATATACATATAACAGTTTGAAAGAGGCGTTATTTATTGCTGATGCAATATCAACTTCTATGTTCAGTGTGTGTTACTTAAACGCTTCTTCTAAAATGTTTTTCTCTAAACCAGGTATCCGTTTACATTTAGCACACTACTATATAAGGTGAAGATGTTCTTGTATATGTTATAGATATTAAAGTTAATCTAGGATAAAAAAAGAAAAAAGTCTTCATCATTGTTATTGTTTCATTTATGACAAACATTACTGTGTCAGTCCAGAGTAATGCACTCTGAGGACTGTCTCCCATGCTTTTATCTACGGATGATTTAGTTTCATTAAACAGTATAGGAGAGGACACAGCCAGAGACTGCTAGCGATGTTTCCCTCCCTCTCGAACGCTGCTGGAGGCAGGTAGGTAGACCTAGGTAACAGTGACCTGTCTATATCAGATCATCTCTCAGGACAAAAATAATCAGCCATTGTTTTGTGAAAGAGGGCTGTCTGGAATGAGATTGGGATCAGTGGTGAAGGCGTCTCTCATCAGGGATAAAGGGGCACCTTTATCATCTCAGCAGGGGCTCTGTTGGATTCACCCTGGCCTCATTGGAGGAGTTTTCCCCTCCGCCCATTCCTCTTTCCAAAAAACATTTCCATTGTTGCAAAACACTGTGGTTTGTTCACTCCACCCCATGAAAAAAAAAAAAACAGAAGTTATTTCTTTAGTTAGAAGACATGCATAATATATATTTGAAGCTTCTGTTTATTAACCGTCATGTTCTGTTTAAGAACCCAAAGGCTCTGAAAATGATTGTTTCTGATGCTTTTGATAGAGACTTTTTGACTTTCCCTAGTTATATGTAAACTGATTATCAACTAAATATCATGTGTTTCTGTACTGCCTTAAAGTTCCCAGAGAAATATGAATAAATGTAATAAATTTGTATTACTAATCATTTTCAGTACTACTAATATATTGTATTTAATTATTACTCTTAATTTATTTACAATAAATATTTAATTCTTGTTATTTATAATTAATTGGTGCAATCCTAGTTGCTTATTTAGATCTTTGATTTTGAGGTTTTAAATTTGACTTTTATTCTAAAGTTCTATTGTATTTTGCTACATTATAAGGTTTCTTTGGTGAGCATCAAAACACTGGCAAAATTTAAAGGTTTGGTCAAACTGAACAAAAACAGACCTATATAACATATCCTTATAGAAATATACTGGCCAACAGTCACATTTCTCACAATTGTATGACTATTTAGAGATATAACAAAGGGTTAAAGCTACAAAAATATCTGGCTATTGTATTTATATATTATTATTATTATTATTATTATTATTATCATTATTGTAAATGCTTTATAATTTATAGTTGGAAATCCATTATTCTCTGGGGCCCCAAACATAAGTCAGTGAAGTCAGTCCAAACAGAACATGGGGGTTAATGATCGAAAAGGCGGACCAAAGCTCGTTCATAAATCACTACCAGATTGTGTTCTGACTCACAAATCTCAGGGGTGTAGCACACTGTTGCCTTAAAGCAAAGTTTTTTCTGGAAAAAAAGAGAAAAAAAATCTGTGTGAACTTCCGCCCACAAACACTAGCTACTTTTTATTCTGTAGGAGTTTTCCTCTGAAAAAAAAAAGTCTTCTGTGACTCAACAACTTAGTAAGAATTCCTGTCGCTTAAGTTCTCTGAGTGTTTTGCTGTAACTAGGGATAACCTCCGTCCTCTTTGCAGCGTTTCAGACTAAGGAAAGGAAATTCTGAGACATCACTGACTAAATGCACATCTGGGTTGTCATGGTGATGAAAGTAAAGACAGTATATGTGTCTTAGATGTGACGAGATCTTTACCCTTTACTCTCTGACCTCTCGCCAGCTTTAGAATAAACCACAAACACGTGTGCACAGAGACATACAGACAATAATGACATCAGAACGGAAGCTGGTTGAAATGATGGACAGTTTATTCAAATAAACAAATGCCAGTTTAACCGACTAAAAACTTCCTCTATAGTTCCTCTGCCAAGTAATTTTATCAATTTGTGGCTTCCTTTGCCCATTGCCATTGAAAGCACTTCTGACAGATCCACAGATGATAACTATACCAGACAAACATTGTGCTATGGTTAGCAGGACAACTGCACACATTTCAGGATCAAACAAAAATCATTAGTTTTAGAGCACATAATTCACATACATCCTTCTTCAGTCCACAACAGGCACCAAATAAAGCTAAACCCCCTTTAGATGGCATTCAAAAGTGAGTTGGGAAGTAGAAAAGAGCAGTTAGATGTGATCTTGTAGTTTTGGTGGGGGCTAGGGTTTTAGTGCAGTCTGGGTAAACTGAAGGGGGCTGCAGCTGTATCCCACCCCTGTCCTCTGGGAGAATGATGTCATACGCTGCAGCAGAGAAGTAGAGATTAAAAAGAGCTTAGACTAGATATTACCAATGTCCTGTCGCATTAAGGCTCATCATTTTGCTTGGTGACCATCTTGGAAATGCCACCCAGCAGATATTTTCCATTTGAGCAGAAAGCATGAATACAGCCATTTAAAAGTATAATATTAATTAAAGTGTATTCAACTGTTCTCTGTAATCGCCTTTTACCGAAATAGTGCTACTTTGCGTGTCGGTGTGGTGATGAAATCTGAGCCAGTGATGGGCTGCTGGGAAACTGCGAACATCAGACCAACACCTCACGTTTCACTCATAGCTGAGAAATGCCGTGACTGACTCCAAAACCTGCCCAAAACAAACAGTACTGTGATTAGAGAACATATTTTAACATCGATTTAAATTAAACACAGTATTTTAACAAATAAAATCCATCTATGTTATGCAAGGCAAAAGGCGTTTCCATCATGCGAAACGACTGCTCTTGATGCAGCTGTGACATTGTCCTTAATGTTGCGTTGCATAAAATAATACAATTTACATCACAGTAAAGACTTTATAAATGAAATAAAAAGTATACAAACCTTTATTTTGCTGAAGAAGTGCACCAAATCGGTGGCGCTACCGGCTCTCTCCTATAGTGGACACAAAAAGCCTGCACACTGATTGTAACTCAGCGGATGGGTTGTTTCATCTGAGACATTGGAGTCTTAACCCAGCGGTTGGGTAGATGAAGATGTATAAGTTGGGCTTAACGCAGCAGATGTTAGTTGGGTTGTTTTTTTGGAGAGCCTGGTTAACAAAATTAAAAGCAACCCAATAAAATGACCCAACAGGCTGAACCCAGCATTTGAAAAAAAAAAAAATAATAATAACCCAGCATTTTTTTTAGAGCGTATGCATTATTTCCACCTAAACAATTCCCAGCTAGTTTTAATGTAAAACTTAATAACTTTCCTGAACACATCTGTCAACTGTCTGTCAACTGTCAGCATTTTCATAGACTATAGTTGTTTCTGGAATATTGTTGTGCAGCTATGCACAAAAGCACTGGCTTTGAGTCATCCACTGAGTCATCGCAAATGCAGCCAGATGTGCTCACATATCCAGACCTTCGTTAGAAGAGTCAGATCTCCTGGGCTCGCTCTTGTGTGTTCACCTCTATGACGCAGCAGCTTTAGGTTCAATCACTGAAACCTCTCTACTTTCCACAAAAAAAATCCCCCAACAAGAGCATATTTGCCACCCACTATTGGCAGCGGTTTCAGATCTGGAGAAACCAAAGCACAGGAAGACAAACCTCAACATGTGCTCATAAATAGCCAAATTTTTCCTGAATTTTAGGAAAACCAAAACTGATTCATACAGACCACGTGCCTCACTGATGTCAAGATGGGCTGCACTGAGAAACCACAAGAACAACATGTAGAGAGTCATCCGAATTCAAAGCAGAAAACTGGATTAACTGAGATGTTTAAAGAGCAAAATGTCGTTAAAACTTTGTGGACAGAAGTATTTATAAGCCCATTAAAAGAGAAAGAGATATTTTGCATATCAGCTCATAAGCATAGATTACACTCATCTTGGGGGAGGGTGAAGAATGACAACGGAGGGTGAAGTGGGAAGACATGCAGAGTAAACCATGAGTCAGACCAAACATCTGGCCTGGAAATCACTGAATCATCTGTAAAGCGACAATCTGTCTCTTCTCATCATATGAAGAATTGAACTACATGGTGGTATGATAATTACAAACACAGAAAGCTCAGAAAGCACTTTTTTAAAAGTCTGATGATGTTTAATAGGAAGTTCTGTCAGCACAGCAGCCTCCATTCATAGAGAGAGAGGGTTACAGTTTTAAAATGAGAGGGTGCTGACATTTCCATGAATGACCTGCAAGATAGACTAAAAGATAAGGCATATAGACAGATCCATCAAGCTGTAAGTAACAGAAAATAAAAAAAAGAAAAAGAAAAAAAATGTCACAGCATGGATAAACAAGATATATGCAAGTAGCGGATATTATGAACTAAATTTCAGCAACAGTTCAGACTTGGAAAATATGTAAATATTAAATCATAGCAATGTCACTGATTACTGACATCACTACTATCACGTTTCGAATATATTTAGCGATACAGTTTTAGCAATTCCCAATGTGCTTAGCCATTGACATGATTATATCAGCCTATAAACATCTGAAACATTTTTTAAAGTGTAGCAAAAGTAAAACAATGAACCTAATGTTTTTCCCCCCTATATTACTGATAACATTAAAATTACACTCCTGCTGGGAAGCATTTAAAAAAGTCAAAGAGGCTGCACTGTAGACCTCTATATATGCATTTGCAAGTATTTCACAAGTGGTTCACGAGATTTAGGAATATCCCTGGGTTTTGAAACTTTAGAAAATGTCAGATGGTTGCCTTGAGATTAACACATTCAAATTTCAGCCTCCTGGCTAGCTGGAAAGACTACTAAACAAAGTTAAAGTAGAGAAAGTCTTATGAGTCCTCTTTCAATCTTAATTTCTTTCTAAGGGTGGCAGTAAACTGAGAATGACTTTATTTTACCAGGGAAGTGTTATTAAAGTGAAGAGTTTGTCTATAATTGGTTTCAGATGGATGCAGCGCCCTGAACCATCTGTGAATGGGACATGGGACATTCATGCACTCCAACTGTAGCATGATCTCTATTAGATTAGGACAGACTCACAGGCTTGCTTAAACGGACAGATTTGGGTCATTACTTAACACTGGCGTATTGGATTAGAGACACAACAATGTTTATAAAACAAAAGGTGACTGCGCTGGCAGTGGTTGTTTGCGATCGTTCGCTTTGAATTAATTATTATCCTAAACTTTGTACGCAAAAAGCGAGCTTCAGATTGGGTGTCTTTTTGTGTGGCTCCCGTACGCGTGTGCAGGGGTAGTTCCTCCTCCAGGGCGGATTTTGGAGGTCAAATAAAAGCGCTCTGCACATCTGCGCTCTCCGCAGAGGTACGTGCGAGAGCAGGAGGGGCAGGACGCACAGGGAGAGAAACGGGGAACTTGGAGACTTGAAGAGGCTGTGGTGAATCTGAATCCTCAGCCAGTGAACTACCGCGTCTCCTCGAGCCTCCATTGCTAGGAAAGGAAGGTTTAACTGTCGGTATACTTGTTTTTCATCTCACCTGTGAAAATGACCGGTGGCCCGTTGGGCACGGCGTTGGCGGTGGCTTTGCTAGCCTATACTGTGCAGTGTATGCCAAGAGGAACAGGGAAACATAGGAGACAAGCTCAGGAACACTCGGTGTCATCTGTATCCCAAGGTATGCGGTCCTACATGTGTTTGTTTTTGTTTAGATTCATTGAAATGAGCAATTTAGTAGCTTACTGTTGGTTTTACGCACGCAAATGGTTAATTAAACGCTGGGAAATGTGCATTAGGGATACTCTTCTTCTTATATGTGTGATCATGGTTTGTTGTTGAGAAAGTTAAAATAATGTAGAGCTCAGTCAGAATACTTTCACTGTGTCCTCTGCAGATGGCTGTATTGAGGGAGGTCAGCTTTATGGAGTTGGAGAACAGTGGGAGCGCAGTTATCTGGGCAGCATACTGCTTTGCACTTGTCATGGAGTTTCTGGTATAAAGTGTAAATCAAAGCCTGATGGTGAGTCCTCTCACACCGGATTTGTCCCTTAAGGACGCAGAACTGGATGCATGTTTCCTCACTTTGTTAAATTAATAACCATTTATTTGCATGTAAATGTATTTTGCATTTGGGAACTTTGAAGTGTTAACTCTGAATATTATGAGGAACAAAGTCCATGTCTGTTCCCAGCTGAGGAAACCTGCTATGATAAAGTAAACCTTCGCTCCTATCGGGTTGGAGAGACTTATGAGAGGCCCAAGGACGGGATGATCTGGGACTGCACTTGCATTGGCTCCAGCCGAGGGAAAATCAGCTGCACTATTGCGAGTGGGTAGACTGGAACATTCCTTCACTGTACCTAATGGCACTTTGGAAATTACACTTTTTGGAGTTGTTCTACTGTTTACGTACTTGGCTTCTGTTGTAGACCGCTGTCATGAGGGAGGGCACTCCTACAAGATTGGAGACACATGGAAGAGACCCCATGACACTGGAGACTACATGCTAGAGTGCGTGTGTTTGGGAAATGGAAAAGGAGAATGGACCTGCAAACCTGTTGGTGAGTTTGAGCATTCGCTGGAAAAACCCATCAAGATGGGAATGTTGTTGTGGCTTTTTGTCTGTGTGTTTGCTATGATAGTATACTTTTAAATGAACTTTCACTTATGTTAAAAATAACCAAAACTATTGATGACTCATCATGCACTACAGATTTTTGTCCAATCAAATGCTTTCTAGAAAAATAATATTCCTCCCCTTAATACCACCTGTAGCTTGTAAGTAGTCATGGTTCATGGCTGTGATGCAACCTATCAGCTATTTTGTTTTTAAAAGGGTCGATCCCTCCAATATGTCCCACCCAAATTGCCTGTTTAAATACAAAAAATGTTGACACAGGCAAGAAACAGCTATCATCAAGTGATTTAATGGGCTCTTTAATTATAGTGGTTTTGGACATGATGGAAAAGAACTGTGATACATCATGTAAGTAATAGTATTCACATCATCATATTATTAAAACCATTTTTTTTCTTGATAGCGGAACGCTGTTATGACAATGCTGCTGGCACATCCTACATGGTTGGTGAGACCTGGGAGAAACCCTACCAAGGCTGGATGATGGTGGACTGCACCTGTTTAGGAGAAGGAAGTGGACGTATTACATGCACATCCAGAAGTAAGAACCCCACCCTTTTTAGAACTGTGCAACAGTCCAAACCACACAAAACTCCCTTTCCCAATCTCCCATCTGTCCAACTGGATTTACTTTAATTATACATTCAAAGTGCAGTTAAACTCTCTGGCTTCAGCACAAGGACTTTTTAAACTGGGTAGAAGAGGGAAAAGGGTTTACCTTATTGCATTTTTTTAAAATTGTTTATTTAGAAGAGTTAACCGCAACATGATTCTGATGAGAAACATCTGCTTTGTACGTTTGTGTGTGCATCACAGATCGCTGTAATGACCAGGACACACGCACTTCTTACCGGATCGGAGACACGTGGAGCAAGACGGATTCTCGCGGACATGTGCTACAGTGTTTATGTACCGGAAATGGACGTGGAGAGTGGAAATGCGAGAGACATGCATCACTGCACACCACTAGCCTGGGTAAAAACCTCATTTTTGTTTAGTGAAATAAAGCTGAATAGTATATAAATATTAATTGAAAACCCTAAAATTAAAAAAAAGAATTCAGTTAAAAGTTAAAAAGTTCATTCAAAATACTGTAGTAGTATATGAATAATACTCAAAGGGATAGTTCACCCAAAAATGAAAATGTGATGTTTATCTGTTTACCCCCAGGGCATCCAAGATATAGTGACTCTGTTTTTTCAGTAGAACACAAAGATTTTTAACTTAAACTGTTGCAGTCTGTCAGTCATATAATGTAAGTGGATGGGAATCACGGCTTTGAGAGTAAAAAAAAAAACATACACAAAACCAAATTAAATCCTGCGGCTTGTGACAATACATTGATGTGTAAAGACACGAAATGATTGATCTGTGCAAGAAACTAAACAGTATTTATATTGTTTTTTACCTCTGATTCACTGCAATGTCCAAACTGTCCTAAGCGCGTTCGCGTCTTCTTCAGCAGGTGCGTGAGGCATCTTCTTCTTGTTCTTGCTTTACGGCAGATCACAGACTTATAAGTGCATTATCGCCACCTA
Organism: Cyprinus carpio; assembly: GCF_018340385.1. NCBI lineage: Eukaryota > Metazoa > Chordata > Actinopteri > Cypriniformes > Cyprinidae > Cyprinus > Cyprinus carpio. The sequence goes on from NC_056605.1 coordinate 11,389,182, forward strand.
TCTCACAAATGGACCATTGACTGAATATCACAATGTCCAATCTATTTAATTTGAGAACTGTATATCTTTATTTTTAGTGTGTTTTAGCTTTTTAGTTAAGATTATGTTAATATAAACAAATGTAAATGATTTTAAGATTATTTGGGATGCCCCTGGATGTTTGTAGATGCCCCTGGCTGCCTGGTTGAAACAAAATATGTATCCTTATGTGTTATTTTGTCCACTAGGTACTGGGTCTCGTGTGGTGACCAATGTCCAGCCTGCAGTGTTGCAGCCACAGGCGGTGCCTGAAAACCCCACGGAGGGATCCTGTCTGACAGACGCAGGTGTTTCCTATGCCCAGGGCATGCGCTGGATCAAGACCCAGGGCAGCAAACAGATGTTGTGTACCTGCTTGGGCAACGGTGTCAGCTGTGATGAATCAGGTTAATGTCATTGTCGATCAAACAATCAATGTTCATTTAGATTGAATGCTGTGCTTGTATCTCATGTTTTATTGTCGTGTGTGTGTGTGTGTGTGTGTGTGTGTGTGTGTGTGTGTGTGTGTATGCAGAGAGCCAGTCCCAGGTGTATGGTGGGAGCTCAGGTGGCCAGCCGTGTGTGTTCCCTTTTGTGTTCATGGGGAAAACGTTCTACTCCTGCACATCTGAGGGACGCAGTGATGGGCAGCTCTGGTGCAGCACCTCAAGTGACTTTGAGAAAGACTACAAGTACTCCTTCTGTACCAGCAAGAATGGTAAGTTTATATACATTATAACCTTTTTTATTTTTTATTAAAATGTTTCTGAAGTCTCGTATGCTCACCAAATCTGCATTTAGTTGATCAAAAATACAGTAAAGAACAGTAAAAACAAATGATGGCAAAACAGAATTTTCAGTCTGCAGCGTCTCGTGATCCTTCAGAAATCATTCTAATATGCTGCTCAAGAAACATTTCTTATTATTATCAATGTTGAAAACAGTTGTGCTGTTTAATATTTTAATATTTTCAGCATTCTTTTTTTAATAGAAAGTTTAAAAGAACAGCATTTGTAATATATATTTTTGTAACATTATAAATGCTTTTACTGTCACTTTAATACATCCTGAAAAAAAAATATTAATTATTAAAAGTATTAATTAATCTAATTTAAAAAAAAACTCTAACATCGTAGTGTAATTCTAAAATATCTGAATCAAACTACATATCAAGTGTGTTTTTTAATATATAAATCCATACATAGCTTTAAAATCTTCAGATATCTACATATCTATCATATCTACATTTTAAAAGCGGGTTATTGAAATTTTGTTGTTTCGAGCCCTGAAGGAGAGCTGGACCATCACAGTTATACTCTTGAGCGAGGCACTTAACCCCAAACCCTTGGGTGACTGTTCCTGTCATAAATTTATTGGAAGTTAAAACTTTTCCTTGAAACTGCTACTGTTTTTCACCGGTAAATATCTTCATTTTTTAGTTATGGTCACAACAAGAGGGGGAAACTCCAATGGTGCACTCTGTCACTTCCCGTTCCTTTACAATGGCCGTAACTACACTGACTGCACTGCTGAAGGCAGGAGAGATGGCATGAAATGGTGCGGCACAACTTATAACTATGACCGAGAGCAGCGGTTTGGCTTCTGTCCCATGGCAGGTAAGTGTCAGTTTTACCCTAGCAATAAATGTTAGAGCCAGAGAGAAGTAGAGAGTAGCAGGTTATGACTTGACAGGAGTGTGGAACATAGGAAAATGGAGAATTATAATGTTATGAAAGCACTCTAACTATCCTGGATCTTAATAATGTGCCTTGAGCATATCATTTTATCTTAAACTTCTCTTAAACATTGCATTTCAGGTCCCATTCTTTTCCTTACTTCGGGCATATTAGCAAAAAGACTGAATAGATAAAATAAGTGTCATTACTTGCGTCTCACAGCTTTTTCAATTACCTTGTGCTCTGTATGGGAGGAGATCTGATAACAGTTAAGATGAGGATGTTAATTATGTGAAACAAAAGATCATTTACATAAACACCTCCTTCTAACTCAGCTTTGATGGGTGTCTGTGTCACCAGGGTGCCAGTTAGAGCCAGCCGAACCCTGGGGAGTTTATTGATATTGGTGGGATTCAGTGATCTGACATATAGATTGAAACCAGAGCTGCTTTTTGTGTTGCCCTGTCATGTTTGTTTTGTAGGGGGTAGAGATTCTTGTCTCAACATAGGAACCATTATCATACATCAGCTGTTTTGGTTTTCAGTACAAGTAATATCTTGATTTGTAAGTTTTACTTGCTGTACTGAATGTGCAAAACGTGGGTAGTTTCGAAACTTCAGCTATTGTTTAAGCACACATTTTTGTGATAGCCGTGGCCCCTCAGCTGTGCAGGGCTGCAGACGGAGGGGAGCTTGGGTTTGGACCAGAGTCTGGTTGGCAGTGGAGCGCATATATATCTGGCTGGTCTCCAGGGCAGCTGTGTAACCTCCTCCACTCTTAACCCTGGAGAGATTTCCTCACTCTTGTCCTCTTTTATTAACCAGATACACCGATCAGAGATATCCCAGTTAAAACAATAAGGCAGATTGTGAGGAACTGCCTTGAGCTTTATGGATCTGTGGTCATTAGCACTGAGTTTTAGCTCTTTGACCCTGATTGACCCCCAAATTGATTAACTGAGTAATTATACTGATCTCTTTAGGCCATTAAAAACAATTCAGTTAACTGGATTGGGTTTTTATTCCTCAAACTCTGATGTTGTAGAGCTACTTTTGACTGAATTAAGTTTGTTTCATAATTTGATGAACTTCTACTATTATTAAACTAAACTAAATCAGCACTGAGTTGAATAATGACACTATTTCCCTCTGTAGAGTTGCTTTTTAGTTAAATTGATTTTGCTTTATAACTAATGAATTAGCTATTACTTAACTTAAAAGCTATAGTTGCCAATTCCCCAAGTACCCATTGATCCATTATGGCTCCTGCTGTACTTCATGCTTATTCTTGTCCTATGAAGGATTTAGGAGGTTGTTATTTGGAAGTCCTCAAGTGCTTCAAAACAGATATATTCTTGTCTCATTGGCTGAATAGCCTTGAAGTTTGGTTAGTTTTTTTTGCAGGACAGTTGAGGAGAATTTAAAGATCTGCAGATTTGTGCACAATTATTTCAGCAGTTTACTAAAATGTTTGTTGATCGGTTTCCATCAGCCCATGAGGAGGTGTGTACCACTGGTGAGGGTGTGATGTATCGTGTGGGTGATCAGTGGGACAGACGCCATGATGTTCTGGGTCACATGATGCGCTGTACCTGTGTGGGCAATGGCCGTGGAGAATGGAGCTGCATCGCCTACTCGCAACTCAAAGGTGAGATTTGTCATTTCTCTTTCCCATTCGTAATGAATGCATAAAGTTATGTATAATTGTACAAATGTACATATATGACTTTTCATCTTCAGACCAGTGCATTGTGGATAATTTAACCTACGAAGTAAATCAGACTTTTACTAAACACCACGACGAAGGCTACATGATGAACTGCACCTGTTTCGGTCAAGGCCGTGGACGCTGGAAGTGTGATGCTATCGGTGAGCCGGCCGCTTCTAGGATTTCATCAATTAAAAGAGAAATGAGACATTAGTCTTCATTTGCTTAAATGAACATTTCTTGAAACAATTAGAGTGTCTTTTCCTCCAAATTGGAGCCTTAGGATCAGCAGTTTTTAGCCTTGCTCCCTATAAATGACCGAACAAATGATTGGATAATGACTGTGTTACTCCAATTTTCATTTCCAGATCAGTGCCAGGAGCCAGAAACTAGAGTGTTCTATCAGATTGGAGACTCCTGGGACAAACTCATTCAGGGAATCCACTACAGATGTTACTGCTATGGAAATGGCATCGGAGAGATGAGCTGCGAGCCTCAGCAGACTTTCTCTGGTGAGTAAACAGCATCTTTTATGGGGCACATGTTCCCTCTCTCTCTCTCTCTCTCTCTCTCTCTCACACACACACACACACACACACACAGTATGTGGGTCATGCTGTGTACTGCTATAAGTAGTCTTGTGGGCATGGGTGGGGAGAGGTTTGGAAGTCAAAGACTTCCAGATGTTTACTGAGAGCAAGAGTGCTGTTTGCCGTTTCTCCCAGGTGTTTTGTTGGAGTGGCAATTAGGGTTCGCTCTTCCTTGTGATCTTTTCTTTTACAACTTTCAACAAATGCTCGTCCTCTGGCAGCGTTTGAAATCAAGGATGTTGGTTTTAAGATGCCCTCATCCACACCTTGATCTGGGTGGGCCCGTGCCTTGTATTTGCCGTCTGTTCTTTTGAAGTTCTGTGGACGGAGAAAAGCACACAGCCAATCAACACAGCTGTCTCAATCACCCCCTACAGCCCTTTTGGCACTGTTTGTTTGTCTTTGAGTTTCTTTCGTCCTGTGCTAGGAATAAGCTTGAAATTCAACCAAACCTGTTACTTTTTCTGCTTGCACAGCATCTGTAAAGTCATTTAGTGATTATGTAGTTTCCATTGTTAATGGTTGCCTCAAGTCTCCAAACTTTTGTAGAGGAAAACCGACAAGTAGGGCTGGACAGTATGATGGTAAAAATGTGGGATTCTACTATTTAAAAAAAAAATCCAAGATTAAGCAGAAAGCTATAGTTTAGCTATAGTCTTCCAATGTAGACTCCATTGTTGATTATAATAGGTGTGATTTAATTTTGATGTGCTGTGCAATGCTAAACCTGGTGTTCATATGTTAAATACATGTATTAGTGACTAGAATATTGTAAAATTCTGTGATCTTTACAAGCTGCATTTTTTTGAAAATACAGTAAAAATAGCTATATTTTACAATATTATTACAATTTATGTATCTGGTTTATATTTTAATATATTTTAAAATCTGATTTATTCCTGTGATGGCACAGCTGAATTTTTGGCAGCCATTACTCCATTCTTCAGTGTCACATGATACTTCAGAAATAATTCTAATATGCTGATTTTATTCTTAAGAATAATTTCTAATTAGTGTCAATGTTAAAAACAGTTTTGCTGGTTAATTTTTTTTTTTTCTGTGGAAACCATAAATATTTTTTGATGAATAAAAATGATGAATAAAATTTTAAAAGAACAGCATTTATTTGAAATAGAACTTTTTTGGTAACATTATAAATATTTTACTGTCTCTTTTAATCATTGAAAAATCTTTCTGACTACAATATTTGTAAAATTAGTTATATGATATGATATAAACTCTTATATAAACTTATATTTTATACTGTTACTGTGATAAAAAGTACAATATTTTGGTTGTATCACCCAACCCTAATGACAACTACAGTGTCCAACTACAGTAGCTCAAACGAAATTTGTGAATTACTTGTATTTCTACAGAACCACAAAGCTCCACCACAAAATCCAACAAGCTCTGGATTAATAAAGTTTTCTCATTTTGTAAGAGCTTGTTGGGGTCAGAAGTGATCCCTTTGCTCAGAGAGTGGAAGCAACCCCAGAGCAATATCCCTCAGTAATGGAGGCCAGCTGTGAGAAGGCTGGGAACAGTGGGGGTGAAGCTGGTGCAGGCTGGCGGAACGTTATGCAGACTAAGTGAACTTTAAGTGCTGTACAGACTACCCTCATGGCAGTAATTGGGAAAAATAAGGACCAGATTGAAATCACAAGCAATTTGGGGATATTGCCTTATGAAGCTGCAAGACACTTGAAGAAAAATGAGTTTTATATACAGTGTTGGGAAATTTGTTGGGTAAATAATAGAGATTTACCACTTCAGAAAAGTTGCTGGGGGTTTTAGAACTGCTGTTCTTGTTAAGGCAGTTTGTCTGCTGGATTTTAAGGTTTAAAAGTCTGAGCCTCGAGTCTCTGTGCTGAATCTGTGGTAAGAATCTCACAGGCTAGTGCTACGTTTCCCATTTCAGCGTTTCCCAAAAGGACCAAAACACACTAACGCTACAAACATTTTTTCTCTTTCCTAGAACACCTCTGACCACCATAATGTATTTTTAGGCCAGAAAACATCTTTCTTTGTTTTCAGTAGGCCAGGAAACACTGTTTAAATACTCTATTGGTAGTTTTACAGTATTAGCATGATGAGCAGCATGATATTTTCTAAAGACTAAAGGCTGTAAATATGATTCAGAAATTGAATATCTTTTATATATCTCTATCAGGTGGTCATCGTCCAGTGCAGGTGATTATATCAGAGTCTGGCAACCAGCCCAACTCCCACCCCATCCAATGGAACGCGCCGGCTTCTGAACACATCACACAGTACATACTCAAATGGAGACCGGTGAGGCTCTTTTGTGATGCTGTATGCCCTTTGCTCGTTAAATGAAATTGAGTTCTGATTGCATTACAGGGGTTATTTTTATCTAATAAAAACTATGGGTGTCTGTTGAGCTGCAACCTACTCGTTTTTAAACAGAAAAACACCCATATCCGATGGATGGAGGTTACTATTCCAGGCCATCTGAACTCTTACACTATTGCTGGACTAAAGCCAGGAGTCACCTACGAGGGTCAACTCATCAGCATCCTGCGTTTTGGACGTAGAGAAACCACTCGCTTTGATTTCTCCACCGTGCATGGCTCACGTAAGTCATCCAACGATGTAAATGGCTATGGTTCTTCTCATTTACTAAACGTGCATGCGCATGTATTTGTGTATAAAACCACACTGTTTCCAAGGATAATTAATTCCTGAATCCATCTGTAATTTGAATGGGATTTATTGTATCCAAATGTTTGGAAGTCATGTTTGTTAATGTTCCCCTTTCTGTTTCTTCCCTAGTGACACCCTCTGAGGGAGAGACGACCCCACCTCCTCCAATGGTGGACACCTCTGAGTCTGTGACTGAGATTACTTCCAGCAGTTTCGTCATCTCTTGGGTGTCTGCGTCCGACACAGTGTCTGGATTCAGGGTGGAATATGAGCTGAGTGAGGAGGGAGGGCAGACCGGACAGCCCATGGTCTTGGGTTAGTATGTGCATCACAAGTTTGGCATTTTTTATTAGTCAGCTGAGACTAGCAAACCTCTTTGTTTGCAGTTGATTTGTAGAAGTTGAATGCGCCTATATTTGCAATACCTGCTAACTTGAGTATCCGTTTCCAGACCTTCCTCATACGGCCACATCCGTGAACATCAGTGAACTTCTCCCAGGAAGGAAGTACACTGTAAATGTGTATGAAGTGACAGGAGAAGGAGAACCTAACCTGATCCTAACTACTTCCCAGACCACGGGTAAACCTTTTGCTTTTTCTTGGTCGCTATGACTGTTTTGACCTCTTTCTAATCCTATAAAACCCTCATGGACGAGCCATATATGACTTGACATATTTCTGGGTGCACTAAATATTCAGTAGGAAGTGGTGTAGAAAGAGACTTTATTCTTTTAGAAATGATTTGAGTGGATCATGAAAAGTGTGCTTTGATATTATCGGTTAACCTTAAAATGCATGACCCAAAAACACCCCTATTCAACTTAGAAATTTCCTTCAGGGAAGATGTAGCCTTATATGTTTTCATGTTCATTTTAATCAAATAAAAAATAGATAATATGAGGATAGACAAAATTGTAATGTTGCAGTCAACCTAATTTGCTTACTTCTGATGTAATATACAGTTTAATTTAATATATAAAAAGATTAAATAAAGTAAATCAAATTTGAGTGCTATAGGACATCACTTCTTGTCGACTTTCAGTTGCCACTGAGAAATACTCTCACTTGAAGAATGTCACTATATGATGATGTGATCTTTTTGGCTTGTGCTTCCACAGCTCCTGATGCTCCTTCTGATCATGAAGTGGAGCAAGTGGGGGAGACCTCCATCATCATCAGCTGGTCTAAACCTGTGGCTCCCATCACGGGTAAACACAGGCTTTTAGTCTATAGTAAAACAAACCATTATGTGACCTATACACAAGCTGTACACCAATGTATGTCTTGTTTATTTAGGTTACCGTGTGATTTACACACCGTCTGAAGAGGGTAGCTCTGGTAGCACAGAGTTGAACCTGCCTAACACAGCCACCTCAGTGACCCTGGGTGACCTTCGCCCCGGTCTGCTCTATAACATCAGCATCTACTCAGTGGAAGAGAATCTGGAGAGCGAACCTATTTTTGTTCAGGTCACAACTGCTGGGGAACCACTGGCAGGTATGTGGGTGAATCTCGAAAAAACTATTATGAGGTGACATTGCAAAAAAAAAAGAAAAATTCCTAAACAGGCTTCTGTTATTTTCACCCTCATTTTTAGAGAAGAGATGAGTTACTTGACCTCAGATGTGTGTCTGGATACATCTGAAGATAATAACTTCTGTTTAACAAATGGTCTGATCTCTGTAGTGCAGTGGAAACATAACATGATGTCATCAAGCCATAAATGTCTTTTATTGTTTTCTTTTGAGTAGATTTAGGTGTTTTGTCTGGCAGCCCAAAGATAAGATCACATTTGAGTTGAGTCAGCTAGTCGGCGTCCAAATGCCTGTGAATCCCTTATAGGGTAATATGTTGAAATTGTGCAGATCTTGATTTTTATGGGGACTGGCTGGGAGAACATTTCAGAGGTCTGACTGTTTCATCCTGATCTGGCAAATCAGCAAACATTGCAACTTTGCAAAACCGTCTGGGTCTCCATGAGGAGACATTTATCTGGTGTTTACCCACATTGGATTTATAGCATGCTCTGATTCTTCTACGTAATCTTGATGATGCAAATGCTACAAAAATGGTTCCACAAACATTTTAGCTTTACATGCAATCAGGTTTTGATGGCGAAACATTATGGCTGGTTTTAAAACAAACAGTCCTGAAAGCCTGTTATTCTTTCCCTGTCAGGCCGGCTGGTCTGTCGGTAGGGTGTCTGAATTCCTTTGTTCAGATGAGCAAGCTTTACAGAATGGTAAACACATGGATTGCCATGTTTGAATGAGAGGCTACAATAAACTTAAGCCCTTCAAAGGAAGGTCAGAATCAGATTTTTGACTCAAGAGGTAAAAAAGAGCAAGTATTAGGATAGCATGGAACTTTATCCATGGTAGTCTGAAAGAAATGAAAAAAATATTGTTTTCTACCCACAGAGGAAGTTCCGTCTCCAACCGATCTGCAGTTCTTTGAAGTGTCTGACTCTAAGATCATAATCACTTGGACCGGTCCATCCATAGAGGTGTCTGGGTACCGTGTGTCTGTGGGCGAGGTGGGTCCAGATGGGTTGGTCGAGAGAGAACTGCCATTCCCAGTGACACAGAACGCCTACGCTGAGATCACACACCTCCAGCCTGGAACCCTTTATCGCTTCTTCATCTTTGCTCTAAAATCAGGGAAAGAGAGCGAGCCGCTGGTTGGAGAGCAAGCTACAAGTAAGAACATAACAAAAGATCTTTTCAATACAACAAAAAAATTGGTTTCTAAATCAATGTAATCTTCTTGTCCAGTGTATTTTCTTGTCAGCATTTTTGTCTTGGTTTGTAGTAAAAGTATGTAAATATTCATTTACAGATTTTATGAGATTACTTTTTTCTCTGAATCTTTGTCTTACTCTTCACAGAGCCCGACCCACCCACCGATATTCAATTCACTAACGTTAATGAAGACAGTGCTGTAATCATCTGGTCAGCTCCTAGAGCTCAAATCACAGGTTACAGACTTTTCCTGACTGTCGAGGGCTCAAACCCCAAACAGCTGCGTATTCCTGGCCGTATGTCACAGTACACACTCATCAACTTGCAGCCTGACACTGAGTACACTGCCACTCTGCATGCGGAAAGAGGCAATGTGCTCAGTGAGGGGTCCATCGCCTCCTTCACCACACGTGAGTTTCCGTTTTTTTTTTTTTTTTTTTGTTTGTTTGTTTTTTAAGTTCCAAATACATTTGCTTAAAGACCGCTAAAGCAATAGTCCTGTATGTTCTGGCTTTCAGTTCAGCAGATGGGAAATACGCCTTACTTCAGCACTGATGTCACAGACACCTCCATCATTGTCTCCTGGAACCCTGTGCCTAAAATTGGATACAAGGTACTGTTGAAACATGCCAGAGCCATTTTGGCAAAGCTATAGGCAATCACTCTTGGTTTAATGGCCGTTGTAAGGCACATGTGAAAATACTCTTGAGAAACTGACTTTTGACATTCTTTTCTCTCACGTTCACACACATTCAGCCATGATTACTCTGTAATTCTGCTCTGCAGTTGACCGTGAGGCCCAGCCAAGGTGGAGAAGCTCCAAGAGACACGATCTCAGAGTCTGGTAGTGTCCTCATCTCAGGTCTAACTCCTGGAGTTGAGTACACCTACAGCGTCCAGCCGGTCATCAACGGTCATGAGCATGGCAACCCCATCACTCGACGCGTGGTCACTCGTAAGTGTGAAGAAACAGCATTTTCCCTTCCTTATTTTACTGAGCTTATTGAAGATGTGTGAGTGTGAGAGAGATGTTTCTCACACTGTTGGTGGAGTTGTACAGCTGTCTTATGACTATCTGTCTACAGCTCTTTCTCCACGGAGTTGTATGGATGTGTTGTGAATATCTGTCACTGGAGAGGTGACGGTTCAATGGAGCGATGCTAAAATCCCAGGTTAGTACTGAGATATTCCTCATAATAGAACAAATCCTGTTTTATATGTGCTTTTAAAAGGTGCTGTTTGTAGGATTGACACCGAGTGGTTGAACTAGGTATTGCAGTACAAATTCAAAATATTGGAAAGGGGTTTTTTTTTACCCAGCCCCTCCTCCTCAGACGCAGGTTGCTAGATTGGTGGCACCAACAGGAACGAGTGCACTTGATGATGAATGGAATGAAATATGATGTGTTTTCCACCAACTAGCAACCCAGGGTGCCGAAATACAATTGGGTAAACTGGCAGTGGGCGGGTTTCACAAACTAAAACAGAGGCCGACATTCCGGGCCAGAACGCACATTTTCAAAGGAGAATAACTGATTGTAGCATTGTTTTTCAGATGAACAAGTATGTTAACTTAGCATGTTTCTTAAATATCTGCAAACATACAGTATTATGGAATTTTATGGTTTAGTAGAGTAAAAATCTTACATACAGCACCTTTAAACTTTCAAAACAAACACACTTCTGTTCAAATATACATTTTCATTTGTTTAAATTCATATTTTTAATTAGCAAGGAAGGACACATTAAATTGATCAAAAGTGACACTAAGGACATATTACTGTTTACTAAATAATATTATATTTTAAATAAATGCTGATCATTTGAACTTTGTTCATCAATGAATCCTAAAAAAAAAGTGTAACAGTTTCCACAAAAATATCAAGCAGTATAACTTTCAACATCTGATAATAGTAAGAAATGTTTCTTGAGCAGCAAATGGGCGTATAAGGATTATTTCTGAAAGATCATGTGACACTGAAGTGATGAAGCTGAAAATTCAGCTTTGCATCACAGGAATAAATTGGATGTTAAAATATATTAAAATAGAAAGCAATTATTTTAGATTGCAATAATATTTCACAATAATACTATTTTCACTGTATTTTTGATAATATAAATTGAGACTTTGATCATAAATACAGTAAAATGAGTAATAGAACAGTAACAGACTTTCCAAAACATCAAAGAAATTTTACCGATCTCAAACTTGTTGTCTTTTATATCTTATAATTCTAATTATAAATAATTAAATATATTTATTTATTATACAAAATAGTAATTGAAATGAATAAAATTGTCATGCAATTTTCATACAGTCATGGCCAAAAATATCGGCACCCTTGGTAAATATGATCAAAGAAGGCTGTGAAAATTAATCTGCATTGTTAATCCTTTTGATCTTTTATTTTTTTTAAAATCACAAAAATCTAACCTTTCATTGGATAATAAGAATTTAAAATGGGGGGAAATATCATCATGATATGTAAGTTTTTCTCAAATACACGTTGGACACAATTATTGACACCCCCAGAAATTCTTATGAGTAAAATATCTCGGAAGTATATTCCCATTCATATTCACAATTTTTAGCACTCCATTCTCTTAATCATCCATCACAATGAGAAAAACCAAAGAATATATTTTTGATGTGCAGCAAAAGATAATTGAGCTTCACAAATGAAGTGGCTTTAAGAAAAGAGCTAGAGCAGTGAAAATTCCCATTTCCACCATCAGGGCAATAATTAAGAATTTCCAATCAACAGAAAATGTTGTAAATCTGCGTGGAGGAGGACATGTCTCTGTATCATCCTAATGCACAGTGAGAAGGAGAGTTTGAGTGTCTAAAGACTCTCCAAGGGTCACAGCTGGAGAATTGCAGAAAAAACTTGAGTCTCGGTGTCAGAAAACCTTAAAAAAAATTGTGGGAGGGTTTCAAGAAAAATTCTCCTAGCTCATCCAAAAACAAACTCAAGCATGTTCAGTTATCAGACACGACTGGAACTTTAAATGGGACTGGCTTCTATGGTCAGATGAAACTAAAAAATGAGCTTTTTAGCAGCAAACACTCAAGACGGGTTTGGTGAACACAGAGATAAAAAGTACCCCATAATGAAATATACTGCTGTATTTTTGATGTTGTGGGCCTATATTTCTGCTGGAGGTCCTGGACATCTTGTTTAGACACATGGCATCATGGATTCTACCAAATACCAACAGATAAAAAATTAGTAAGTTACTGACTCTGTTAGAAATCTTATAATGGGCCATGTTTGGATCTTCCAACCGTACTATACACCCATGATTATGTTTGAAATATTACATTGAAATTGTTTGGTTAGCAAAAAACAAAGATTTTGATATGGCCATTCCAGTCCCCTGACCTGAACCCTATAGAAAATGAGTGTGGTGAACTGAAGAGAAGAAGCACCAACATGGAGCTGGGAATTTAAAGGGTCTGAAGTTATTCTGGATGAAGGAATGGTCTCTGATCTCATGTCAGGTGTTCTCTAACCTCATCAGGCATTATAGGAGAACATTTAGAGCAAAAAGTATTGAATAAATTGGTGCCGATAATTGTGGCTAGTGTGTATTAGAGAAAAACATTTATTTCATAATGATATTTCCCCCCCCCATTTTAAATTCTTATTATCCAATGAAAGGTTAGATTTTTGTGAATTTTTTAAAATAAAAGATCAAAAGGATTAACAATGCAGATTAATTTTCACAGCCTTCTTTGATTATACTGTATTTACCAAGGGTGCCGATATTTTTGGCCATGACTGTATATATATTATATTGTTTTACTCTGTTGCTAATATTTCATCAACAAGAAATTGATTTGTGAGAGAATCATGCTCTTATGCTGATCTTTATCAGTAAAATCAATCAAACTAGTTCATAATTTTCCAAACGCATAAATTCCAATGTTCCAGCAATTGCGTACAAACAACTAAAAGGTTCCATGAAAAGTCATGGAAATTATTTTGATCTAAAATAAAATGCAGGAACACTTTATAATGAAAGTATGTTCTGTCCTTTCTCAAATGAGCTCATGTGTTCACTACACAACTGTACTTCTTGCTCTTCCCTTGGTGACACTTGTTCTGTTCCCGCAGACATCACGGGTCACAGGGTGACATGCCGTCCCACCAAAGGGCAACAAGGGAACTCTGTAGAGGAGTTTGTGAAGGCAGGACAGAACTCGTACACGTTAGAGAATCTGAGTCCAGGAGTGGAGTACAATGTCAGTGTGTTTACTGTGAAGGATGACATGGAGAGTGTTCCTGTCTCCATCACTTTGACTACGGGTAGGTCTTTGAGGTTTTTTGAATCACAAATCACTACTCACCTCAGTTTCATGTCAGTAACTAAATACAGAGAACAGAGAAATTACTTAATACACATTGGTTTCTCAGAAATCTTCAATAAAGCATATGTTTCTGTTGCCAGCATTAATCCTAATCAGACTATTTTGGCAAACAGAACATAAGAGCTAAATTTCATTTCACATTTGTCAGTTTAATGAAAAAATGGCATTCTGGCAAATGGTACCCCCTCTGTCACTGTTAGGTACTACAGGATCGCACACAGAGAGTTGGGTAGGTGAATTGGATATAATATAATATAATATAATATAATATAATCTTTCTCTTCACAGAGCCCGACCCACCCACCGATATTCAATTCACTAACGTTACTGAAGACAGTGCTGTAATCATCTGGTCAGCTCCTAGAGCTCAAATCACAGGTTACAGACTTTTCCTGACTGTCGAGGGTTCAAACCCCAGACAGCTGCGTATTCCTGGCCGTATGTCACAGTACACACTCATCAACTTGCAGCCTGACACTGAGTACACTGCCACTCTGCATGCGGAAAGAGGCAATGTGCTCAGTGAGGGGTCCATCGCCTCCTTCACCACACGTGAGTTTCCGTTTTTTTGTTGTTTTTGTTGTTTTTAAATTCCAAATACATTTGCTTAAAGAGTGCAAATGCAATAATCCTGTATTTTTCTGACTTTCAGTTCAGCCGATGGGAAATACTCCTTACTTCCGCACTGATGTCACAGATACCTCCATCATTGTCTCCTGGAACCCTGTGCCTAAAATTGGATACAAGGTACCATTAAAACGTGGCAGAGCCATATGGCACAGCTATAGACCAATTCAGAGTAGACGTCACAGTTACATCACTTGCAGATGCATGCGCATAATGGTTACAGAAAAACACTGCGTCTCTGGGAAATGTAGGAGAAAAGGAACGTTTACTTACTTCTCCTCTTGGCTTATATCGAAATCATCCGACATTTTCCTTAATAAATCCTTGTTTTGTGCTTCTAATTCATGAACGGCATTTTGTTTTGTTCTCTCTCTGCGTGCTACGTCATCCACTGGAGCGGCTTCCAGTTTTGACAGTCAGCAGAAGTGAGAGAAAAGTGTTTATAAAGCATATACACTTTTATTTCTTTTTTTTAAATGACCAATCGTTTCACTAGATAAGACCCATATTCATCTTCTGGTATGGTTTATAGCCCTTTAAAACTGTAATTTTGACCTTCAACCGTTTGGAGTCCATGACATCTACTACATACTGGAATGTTTTCATCAAAAACATTAATTTCTTTTCGACTGAAGAAATAAATGCATAAACATCTTGGATGACATGGGGGTGAGTAAATTATCTGAAAATTTCAGTTTGAAAGTGAACTAATCCTTTAACTCAAAAATAGTGAGTTTGTCAATTCTGAGGGAAAAAAAACAGAAGAGCCGAGGGGAAAAGAGAGAATGACGAGTTGTTTTTCCTTATTAGAATTGTGAGATATAATCTTGGAATTGCGAGAATAAAGTCAGAATTTTGAAATATAAATCAAATTTACCTTTTTTTTTGTTCTTTTATTCCATGGCTCCATAGACTACCACTTGGTCATTTTCTGCCACCAGTTAGGCTCCGCCCACAAAAAAAACGTCATCCCTGTTTCGGATCTGTAAGACTATCCCACTATCTAACGTCAATTTAGTTGAATAACAGTGCTTATTGCTGTGTTTTGGGTTTTTGTGATTAGCGGAGAACATTTTGAAAATGACATCTAATCAATATAATCTGTAATCTTTTTAAACCTAACTATTTTGTACCGTATCCGTGTAATTCTCTGTCTGTAAAGGCTATCTCTCCCGGGTTTTCTGCAACCATGATGCGCCTGCATCCTGAATGTTTACAAACCTGTAATTGGGCTATAGGCAATCACTCTTGGTTTAATGGCCATTGTAAGACACGTGAAAGTACTCTTTAGAAACTGACTTTTGACATTCTTTTCTCTCACGTTCACACACATTCAGCCATGATTACTCTGTAATTCTGCTCTGCAGTTGACCGTGAGGCCCAGCCAAGGTGGAGAAGCTCCAAGGGACGTGATCTCAGAGTCTGGTAGTGTCCTCATCTCAGGTCTAACTCCTGGAGTTGAGTACACCTACAGCGTCCAGCCGGTCATCAGCGGTCATGAGCATGGCAACCCCATCACTCGACGCGTGGTCACTCGTAAGTGTGAAGAAACAGCATTTTTCCTGTCCTTATTTTACTGAGCTTATTGAAGATGTGGGAGTGTGAGAGAGATGTTTCTCACACTGTTGGTGGAGTTGTACAGCTGTCTTATGACTATCTGTCTACAGCTCTTTCTCCACCCACGGATTTGAACCTGCAGTCCAACCCGAACACTGGAGAGGTGACGGTTCAATGGAGCGATGCTGAAATCCCAGGTTAGTACTGAGATATTCCTCATAATAGAACAAATCCTGTTTTATTTGTGCTTGTTAAACTTTCAAAACAAATACACTTTTGTTCAAATATGCACTTTCGTTTGTTTAAGTGAATATTTTTAATTAAATTGATCAAAAGTGACACTAAGGACATATTACTGTGTACTAAATAATATTATATTTTAAATAAATGCTTCTCATTTGAACTTTTTTGTTCATCAAAGAATCCTAAAAAAAAGTGTAACAGTTTCCACAAAAATATCAAGCAGCACAACTTTCTATATTTGATAATAGTAAGAAATGTTTCTTGAGCAGCAAATCGGCGTATAAGGATGATTTCTGAAAGATCATGTGACACTGAAGTAATGAGGCTTGAAAATTCAGCTTTGCATCACAGCAATAAATTGGATTTTAAATATATTAAAATAGAAAGCAATTATTTTAGATTGCAATAAACATTTCACAATAATACTGTTTTTCACTGTATTTTTGATAATATAAATTGAGTCTTTGATCAAAAATACAGTAAAATGAGTAAGAGAACAGTAACGGACTTTCCAAAAACATCAAAGAAATTTTACCGATCTCAAACATGTTGTCTTTTATATCTTATAATTCTAATTATAAGTAATTTTATATATAGATATATATATATATATATTTATTATACATGATAGTATTTTAAATGAATAAAACTTTTATGCAATTGTCATGCTCTTATGCTGATCTTTATCAGTAAAATCAATCAAACTAGTTCATAATTTTCCAAACGCATAAATTCCAATGTTCCAGCAATTGCATACAATCAACTAAAAGGTTCCATGAAAAGTCATGGAAATTCTTTTGGTTTAAAATAAAATGCAGGAACACTGTATAATGAAAGTATGTTGTGTCCTTTCTCAAATGAGCTCATGTGTTCACTACACAACTGTACTTCTTGCTCTTCCCTTGGTGACACTTATTCTGTTCCCGCAGACATCACGGGGCACAGGGTGACCTGCCGTCCCACCAAAGGGCAACAAGGGAACTCTGTAGAGGAGTTTGTGAAGGGCAGGACAGAACTCGTACACGTTAGAGAATCTGAGTCCAGGAGTGGAGTACAATGTCAGTGTGTTTACTGTGAAGGATGGCATGGAGAGTGTTCCTGTCTCCATCACTTTGACTACGGGTAGGTCCTTGAGATTTTTTGAATCACAAATCACTACTCACCTCAGTTTCATGTCAGTAACTATGTCAGTGCAGTGCTTGCTTTTAATCTATATTGAGATATTAAATACAGAGAACAGAGAAATTACTTAATACACATTGCTTTCTCAGTAATCTTCAATAAAGCATATGTTTCTGTTGTCAGCATTAATCCTAATAAGACGATTTTGGCAAACAGAACATAAGAGCTCAATTTCATCTCACATTTGTCAGTTTAATAAAAAAAAATGTCATTCTGGCAAATGGTACCCCCTCTGTCACTGTGAGGTACTACAGGATCACACACGGAGAGTTGGGTAGGTGAATTGGATATAATATAAATAAATAATATAATCTTTCTCTTCACAGAGCCCGACCCACCCCACCGATATTCAATTTCACTAACGTTACTGAAGACAGTGCTGTAATCATCTGGTCAGCTCCTAGAGCTCAAATCACAGGTTACAGACTTTTCCTGACTGTCGAGGGCTCAAACCCCAAACAGCTGCGTATTCCTGGCCGTATGTCACAGTACACACTCATCAACTTGCAGCCTGACACTGAGTACACTGCCACTCTGCATGCGGAAAGAGGCAATGTGCTCAGTGAGGGGTCCATCGCCTCCTTCACCACACGTGAGTTTCCGTTTTTTTGTTGTTTTTGTTGTTTTTAAATTCCAAATACATTTGCTTAAAGAGTGCAAATGCAATAATCCTGTATTTTCTGACTTTCAGTTCAGCCGATGGGAAATACTCCTTACTTCCGCACTGATATCACAGATACCTCCATCATTGTCTCCTGGAACCCTGTGCCTAAAATTGGATACAAGGTACCATTAAAACGTGGCAGAGCCATATGGCACAGCTATAGACCCATTTCAGAGTAGACGTCACAGTTACATCACTTGCAGCTGCATGCGCATAATGGTTACAGAAAAAAACACTGCGTCTCTGGGAAAATGTAGGAGAAAAGGAACGTTTACTTATTTCTCCTCTTGGCTTATATCGAAATCATCCGACATTTTCCTTAATAAATCCTTGTTTTGTGCTTCTAATTCATGAACGGCATTTTGTTTTGTTCTCTCTCTGCGTGCTACGTCATCCCACTGGAGCGGCTTCCAGTTTTGACAGTCAGCAGAAGTGAGAGAAAAGTGTTTATAAAGCATATACACTTTCATTTTTTTTTTTTTAAATGACCAATCGTTTCACTAGATAAGACCCATATTCATCTTCTGGTATGGTTTTATAGCCCTTTAAAACTGTAATTTTGACCTTCAACCGTTTGGAGTCCATGACATCTACTACATACTGGAATGTTTTCATCAAAAACATTCATTTCTTTTCGACTGAAGAAATAAATACATAAACATCTTGGATGACATGGGGGTGAGTAAATTATCTGAAAATTTCAGTTTGAAAGTGAACTAATCCTTTAACTCAAAAATAGTGAGTTTGTCAATTCTGAGGGAAAAAAAAAATAAGAGAAGAGCCGAGGGGAAAAAAAGAGAGAATGACGAGTTGGTTTTTCCTTATTAGAATTGTGAGATATAATCTCTGAACTGTGAGAAAAAAGTCAGAATTTTGAAATATTAAATCAAATTTACCTTTTTTTTTTTTTGTTCTTTTATTCCATGGCTCCATAGACTGCCACTTGGTCATTTTCTGCCACCAGTTAGGCTCCGCCCACTGAAAAAAAAAGTAATCCCTGTTTCGGATCTGTAAGACGATCCCACTATCTAACGTCAATTTAGTTGAATAACAGTGCTTATTGCTGGGTTAAATGGTATTGTAATATGCAGAGAACATTTTGAAAATGACATCTAATCAATATAATCTGTAATCTTTTTAAACCTAACTATTTTGTACCGTATCCGTGTAATTCTCTATCTGTAAAGGCTATCTCTCCCGGGTTTTCTGCAACCATGATGCGCCTGCATCCTGAATGTTTACAAACCTGTAATTGGCCTATAGGCAATCACTCTTGGTTTAATGGCCATTGTAAGACAAGTGAAAGTACTCTTTAGAAACTGACTTTTTGACATTCTTTTCTCTCACGTTCACACACATTCAGCCATGATTACTCTGTAATTCTGCTCTGCAGTTGACCGTGAGGCCCAGCCAAGGTGGAGAAGCTCCAAGGGACGTGATCTCAGAGTCTGGTAGTGTCCTCATCTCAGGTCTAACTCCTGGAGTTGAGTACACCTACAGCGTCCAGCCGGTCATCAACGGTCATGAGCATGGCAACCCCATCACTCGACGCGTGGTCACTCGTAAGTGTGAAGAAACAGCATTTTCCTGTCCTTATTTTACTGAGCTTATTGAAGATGTGTGAGTGTGAGAGAGATGTTTCTCACACTGTTGGTGGAGTTGTACAGCTGTCTAATGACTTTCTGTCTACAGCTCTTTCTCCACCCACGGATCTGAACCTGCAGTCCAACCCGAACACTGGAGAGGTGACGGTTCAATGGAGCGATGCTAAAATCCCAGGTTAGTACTGAGATATTCCTCATAATAGAACAAATCCTGTTTTATATGTGCTTGTTAAACTTTCAAAACAAATACACTTTTGTTCAAATATGCACTTTCGTTTGTTTAAGTGAATATTTTTAATTAAATTGATCAAAAGTGACACTAAGGACATATTACTGTGTACTAAATAATATTATATTTTAAATAAATGCTCTTCATTTGAACTTTTTGTTCATCAAAGAATCCTAAAAAAAGTGTAACAGTTTCTACAGAAATATCAAGCAGCACAACTTTCTATATTTGATAATAGTAAGAAATGTTTCTTGAGCAGCAAATCGGCGTATAAGGATGATTTCTGAAGGATCATGTGACACTGAAGTAATGAAGCTGAAAATTCAGCTTTGCATCACAGCAATAAATTGGATTTTAAAATATATTAAAATAGAAAGCAATTATTTTAGATTGCAATAACATTTCACAATAATACTGTTTTCACTGTATTTTTGATAATATAAATTGAGTCTTTGATCAAAAATACAGTAAAATGAGTAATAGAACAGTAACGGACTTTCCAAAACATCAAAGAAATTTTACCGATCTCAAACATGTTGTCTTTTATATCTTATAATTCTAATTATAAGTAATTTTATATATATATATATATATATATATTTATTATACATGATAGTATTTTAAATGAATAAAACTTTTATGCAATTGTCATGCTCTTATGCTGATCTTTATCAGTAAAATCAATCAAACTAGTTCATATTTTCCAAACGCATAAATTCCAATGTTCCAGCAATTGCATACAAACAACTAAAAGGTTCCATGAAAAGTCATGGAAATTCTTTTGGTTTAAAATAAAATGCAGGAACACTGTATAATGAAAGTATGTTGTGTTCTTTCTCAAATGAGCTCATGTGTTCACTACACAACTGTACTTCTTGCTCTTCCCTTGGTGACACTTATTCTGTCCCCGCAGACATCACGGGTCACAGGGTGACCTGCCGTCCCACCAAAGGGCAACAAGGGAACTCTGTAGAGGAGTTTGTGAAGGCAGGACAGAACTCGTACACGTTAGAGAATCTGAGTCCAGGAGTGGAGTACAATGTCAGTGTGTTTACTGTGAAGGATGGCATGGAGAGTGTTCCTGTCTCCACCACTTTGACTACGGGTAGGTCCTTGAGATTTTTTGAATCACAAATCACTACTCACCTCAGTTTCATGTCAGTAACTATGTCAGTGCAGTGCTTGCTTTTAATCTATATTGAGATATTAAATACAGAGAACAGAGAAATTACTTAATACACATTGGTTTCTCAGTCATTTTCAATAAAGCATATGTTTCTGTTGTCAGCATTAATCCTAATCAGACTATTTTGGCAAACAGAACATAAGAGTTAAATTTCATCTCACATTTGTCAGTTTAATGAAAAAATGTCATTCTGGCAAATGGTACCCCCTCTGTCACTGTGAGGTACTACAGGATCACACACGGAGAGTTGGGTAGGTGAATTGGATATAATATAATATAATATAATCTTTCTCTTCACAGAGCCCGACCCACCCACCGATATTCAATTCACTAACGTTACTGAAGACAGTGCTGTAATCATCTGGTCAGCTCCTAGAGCTCAAATCACAGGTTACAGACTTTTCCTGACTGTCGAGGGCTCAAACCCCAAACAGCTGCGTATTCCTGGCCGTATGTCACAGTACACACTCATCAACTTGCAACCTGACACTGAGTACACTGCCACTCTGCATGCGGAAAGAGGCAATGTGCTCAGTGAGGGGTCCATCGCCTCCTTCACCACACGTGAGTTTCTGTTTAAATTTCAAATACATTTGCTTAAAGTGTGCAAATGCAATAATCCTGTATTTTCTGGCTTTCAGTTCAGCCAATGGGAAATACTCCTTACTTCCGCACTGATGTCACAGACACCTCCATCATTGTCTCCTGGAACCCTGTGCCTAAAATTGGATACAAGGTACTGTTGAAACATGCCAGAGCCATATGGCACAGCTATAGACCAATTCAGAGTAGACGTCACAGTTACGCCACTTACAGCTGCGTGCACATAGTGGTTGCAGAAAAACACTGGGAACAAGTGGAGGTAAATGGGTAAAATCCATGGAATAAGAGAAATCAAAGACGCCATTTGAACCTAAACGCAGACATTTAAATGGACATACTATGGATTAAAACTGCTTTGATTACTCTACTTTTAAAGCATAGATTTGATTTAAACAATAGGTCTACATAATATTCACATATGCTGTTCATAGGGGATGTATTAGGGTTGTGCCGATAGATGATAGAATCATGTATCGACGATAGTCAGAGATATCGACGATAGCAGATGTCTTTGTCGATAGTCAAGATGATATTAGGCTCATTCTCCTATTAATGTATTAAATTATAATAATAATAATTATTATTGTTTTTATTTGGAGACCTATTATAATTCGGCCATCAAACTGCCCAGCTATTTCACTTCAGCACCGCATTTCACACACACGCGCGCGTAAATGAGGATTAGAGCCTGTAGCCAGTGAAGAAGTCTCCATCCACAAACAGACGTACATCGTCTGCAGATATAAGGTATTTCATTGCACTTTAACAGGTAATGTGGACGGTGTATATGTGTACAATATTTTAAAAAGGTACATTGTTTGCTGAGTTTAATGCCACAGTTATGTTAGAATGCATCTCATTCTTGTTTCTGTGTCGGTGCATCAGGCTCGTCATGCGGTATGACTGATGTATCCGTTCAATTGAACTTTACTCCAAATATATGAACTTTCCTTTTTTGAATACTTTATATTTAAAGTGTTCGTTTATGTCCAATTTTTATTGTTAAACTGTTGGCCTTTAAATTAAATCTACTATTGATTTTCACCGTTGACTGATTTTGCCGAACATTTAGACTGATAACTTCCATACGCAGATGTGGCAAATTTGTCACAGGATGAGCGATATAACAGTTGAGTCCGACGATCTATGAACTAGCTGTTTTAAATATAGTATTTTTATATTAAACATTAGTTTATCAGTATGTTTGAAAGTATATTTTTTAGATTATTGGTGATTCCATAGGCTCACTATCGCCCACCTGCGAGGTTTAAAACACCAAATAGTTGTGCTATGACAAGTACAGAGAGTTTCTCTCTTGCTCCACCCATGCACAATAATACCGTGTATCGTCGATCTCATGGGCTGACGATATGACGATTTGAAAAATGACCATATCACCCAACACTAGGATGTATTGTATTAGCCCTACAGTTACAGCATAAAATATTATTTAAACCTTTAAACATTTATTTTATTTCTATTTTCTGATTTTTTTTCTCACAAATGCAAGTTTATATATCCTAATTTGGACTTTATAACTCGACTTAACTCAAAAATAGTGAGTTTGTCAATTCTGAAGGAATAAAAAGCCAGAAGCCGAGGGGAAAAGAGAGAATGACAAGTTGTTTTTCCTTCTTAGAATTGTGAGAATAAAGTCAGAATTTTGAAATATAAAATCAAATTTCCCTTTTTTTTGTTCTTTTATTCCATGGCTCCATAGACTGCCACTTGAAAACCGTCATTTTCTGCCACCAGTTAGGCTCCGCCAACAAAAAACGTCATCCCTGTTTCGGATCTGTAAGACTATCCCACTATCTAACGTCAATTTCGTTGAATAACAGTGCTTATCGCTGGGTGACAAGCTCTTGTAATATGTGGAGAACATTATGAAAATGACATCTAATCAATATAATCTGTAATATTTTTAAACCTAACTAT
Source organism: Cyprinus carpio (assembly GCF_018340385.1). Taxonomy (NCBI): domain Eukaryota; kingdom Metazoa; phylum Chordata; class Actinopteri; order Cypriniformes; family Cyprinidae; genus Cyprinus; species Cyprinus carpio. The sequence continues at coordinate 11,412,787 of NC_056605.1, forward strand.
TTTGTACCATATCTGTATAATTCTCTATCTGTAAAGGCTATCTCTCCCGGGTTTTCTGTAACCATGATGCGGCCACATCCTGAATGTTTACTAACCTGTAATTGGACTATAGGCAATCACTCTTGGTTTAAAGGGGTCATATGATGCTGCTAAAAAGAACATTATTTTGTAATTTTGTAATTAAATGTTTATGTGGTTTAAGTTTCAAAAAACACATTATTTTCCACATACTGTACATTATTTTTTCTCCTCTATGCCCGCCTTCTGAAACGCGTCATTTTTTTCAAACCTCATCATTCTGAAAAGCGAGGTGTGCTCTGATTGGCCAGCTATCCAGTGCTTTGTGATTGGCCGGATACCTCATGCGTGTGATGGAAATGTTACTGTGATGCGTGTCCCGGTCAGAACACCGGCGAGACAAGACAAAAACAATAAAACCCATCACAAACGAGCCATTTGTTGCATCCAGTGGAGACATAATTACGGATTATATTGACTTATACTGTGTTTTTACACGTTGCATTGCATCGCGCTGTGTAAACATAAAACCATATCTGCATTTGTGATCAAAGTAAACGACAAACAACAAGCGCTACTCTACACCAGCGGTTCTCAATTCCAGTCCTCACGCCCCCCAGCTCTGAATATTTTGCTTGTCTCTCCTTGTTAACACACCTGATTCAGATAATCAGCTCGTTAGAAGTGAGCGCCATGCATGAACTGTGTTCCTATTGACATGCTCCCTACTCCCTGAGTAGGGGAAGTTTACCTCACTTTGGAACATTCATTCACGGATTTGCGCTGTGCAACGTCTTCACACACAGACAAGTGTGACATCATATACCTCTGTAAATAAATACAATTTAAATTCACGTCTCGCTAACTTCAATGCACTCTGAATGGAACATATACGTTCGCTTTGAACTGGAATCATGGCAGAATATCCTGTGATGTCCACTTCGCAGGGCACTTACATTCGAATAGAACAAACATCTAAACCGATAAGAGAAACATACAAAATGTGCAGAGCAGGGGGCGTGAGGACTGGAATCGAGAACCGCTGCTCTACACTGCTCAAAACTTGCATTTGAATCATACGTACTTACAGGCTGTGAGTCAGAACAGCCGGCATTGTAGTCTTCTCTCCCAGGATCAGGAAACAGTCCTCCATAAAATGTGCTGCACACTAAATATTTGGGTTGAACTGTTCTGGATCAGTGTTGTAAAAACAACTTAACCACTGATTTCTAGTCGTGTCCTCTTTTGGAAGGCCAAACAAAGTATTTTTGCTTTCGCAACGAAACAGCGTTTCCACGACATGGTGGCGATGTTAACCGCAAGAATCAAAGTTACACCTTCTTTCTTTGCATGAACATTTGGATGGCGTTATGCAAATCTTCCCACATCGTGACGTAGACATGTGGGGGTGTGTTAGAACGGGCCGTTTTAGGGAGGTGTGGTTGACTCTTAACTTTTATAAAGAAGATCTCTTTGGTTTTGAGACTTTAGTCTTTACAACTTTACAGATCTTCTTTATGCACCAAGAGCTTGTAACACTCCAAAGAGAAAGGAAAACTTGAAATCGCATCATATGACCCCTTTAATGGCCGTTGTTAGACACATGTTAAAGTACTCTTGAGAAACTGACTTTTGACATTCTTTTCTCTCACGTTCACACACATTCAGCCATGATTACACAATACACAGTGTTTAATCTCTAATTCTGCTCTGCAGTTGACCGTGAGGCCCAGCCAAGGTGGAGAAGCTCCAAGGGACGTGATCTCAGAGTCTGGTAGTGTCCTCATCTCAGGTCTAACTCCTGGAGTTGAGTACACCTACAGCGTCCAGCCGGTCATCAGCGGTCATGAGCATGGCAACCCCATCACTCGACGTGTGGTCACTCGTAAGTGTGAAGAAACAGCATTTTCCTGTCCTTATTTTACTGAGCTTATTGAAGATGTGGGAGTGTGAGAGAGATGTTTCTCACACTGTTGGTGGAGTTGTACAGCTGTCTTATGACTATCTGTCTACAGCTCTTTCTCCACCCACGGATTTGAACCTGCAGTCCAACCCGAACACTGGAGAGGTGACGGTTCAATGGAGCGATGCTAAAATCCCAGGTTAGTACTGAGATATTCCTCATAATAGAACAAATCCTGTTTTATTTGTGCTTGTTAAACTTTTAAAACAAATACACTTCTGTTCAAATATACACTTTCGTTTGTTTAAGTGAATATTTTTAATTAAATTGATCAAAAGTGACACTAAGGACATATTACTGTGTACTAAATAATATTATATTTTAAATAAATGCTGATCATTTGAACTTTCTGTTCATAAAAAAATCCTAAAAAAAGTGTAACATTTTCCACAAAAATATCAAGCAGCACAACTTTCTATATTTGATAATAGTAAGAAATGTTTCTTGAGCAGCAAATCGGCATATAAGGATCATTTCTGAAAGATTATGTCACACTGAAGACTGAAGTAATGAAGCTGTAAATTCAGCTTTGCATCACAGCAATAAATCGGATTTTAAAATATATTAAAATAGAAAGCAATTATTTTAGATTGCAATAATATTTCACAATAATACTGTTTTCACTGTATTTTTGATAATTGAGACTTTGATCAAAAATACTGTAAAATGAGTAAGAGAACAGTAACAGACTTTCCAAAACATCAAAGAAATTTTACAGATCCCAAACTTGTTATCTTTTATATCTTATAATTCTAATTATAAATAATTATATTTATTTATTTATTATACATAATAATAATTTAAATAAATAAAATTTTCATGCAATTGTCATATATATTTGTTTTACTCTGTTGCTAATATTTCATCAACAAGAAATTGATTTGTGAGAGAATCATGCTCTTATGCTGATCTTCATCAGTAAAATCAATCAAACTAGTTCATAATTTTCCAAACGCATAAATTCCAATGTTCCAGCAATTGCGTACAAACAACTAAAAGGTTCCATGAAAAGTCATGGAAATTATTTTGGTCTAAAATAAAATGCAGGAACACTGTATAATGAAAGTATGTTGTTTTCTTTCTCAAATGAGCTCATGTGTTCACTACACAACTGTACTTCTTGCTCTTCCCTTGGTGACACTTGTTCTGTTCCCGCAGACATCACGGGTCACAGGGTGACCTGCCGTCCCACCAAAGGGCAACAAGGGAACTCTGTAGAGGAGTTTTGTGAAGGCAGGACAGAACTCGTATACGTTAGAGAATCTGAGTCCAGGAGTGGAGTACAATGTCAGTGTGTTTACTGTGAAGGATGGCATGGAGAGTGTTCCTGTCTCCATCACTTTGACTACGGGTAGGTCCTTGAGATTTTTTGAATCACAAATCACTACTCATCTCAGTTTCATGTCAGTAACTATGTCAGTGCAGTGCTTGCTTTTAATGTCTATTGAGATATTAAATACAGAGAACAGAGAAATTACTTAATACACATTGGTTTCTCAGTCATTTTCAATAAAGCATATGTTTCTGTTGTCAGCATTAAGAGCTAAATTTCATCTCACATTTGTCAGTTTAATAAGAAAAAATGTCATTCTGGCAAATGGTACCCCCTCTGTCACTGTGAGGTACTACAGGATCGCACACGGAGAGTTGGGTAGGTGAATTGGATATAATATAATATAATCTTTCTCTTCACAGAGCCCGACCCACCCACCGATATTCATTTCATCAACGTTACTGAAGACAGTGCTGTAATCATCTGGTCAGCTCCTAGAGCTCAAATCACAGGTTACAGACTTTTCCTGACTGTCGAGGGCTCAAACCCCAAACAGCTGCGTATTCCTGGCCGTATTTCACAGTACACACTCATCAACTTGCAGCCTGACACTGAGTACACTGCCACTCTGCATGCGGAAAGAGGCAGTGTGCTCAGTGAGGGGTCCATCGCCTCCTTCACCACACGTGAGTTTCCGTTTGTTTTTTTGTTTTTAATTCCAAATACATTTGCTTAAAGAGTGCAAATGCAATAGTCCTGTATTTTCTGGCTTTCAGTTCAGCCGATGAGAAATACTCCTTACTTCAGCACTGATGTCACAGATACCTCCATCATTGTCTCCTGGAACCCTGTGCCTAAAATTGGATACAAGGTACCATTAAAATGTGGCAGAGCCATATGGCACAGTTTTAGGGTAGTTTAGTGTAGACGTTACAGTTTAGTCAATTTCAGATTAGTGGTCATAGTTGTTTCAGTTGAAGATTGGTAACAAGTGGAGGTAAATGGGTAAAATCCATGGAATAAGAGAAAAAAAATATTTTTGTGCCTTTTGATGTCAAGATCGGAATGCAGATAATTTTTATAGAATACTGTCATCAAAGACGCCATTGGAAGCTAAATGCAGATGTTTAAATGGACATACTATGGATGAAAACTGCTTTGATTACTTTTAAAGCATACATTTGATTTAAACAATATGTCTACATAATATTCACATATGCTGTTAATAGGGGATGTATTGTATTAGCCCTACAGTTACAGCATGAAATATTATTTAAACCTTACTATTAACATTTTTACATAACATTTATTTTATCTCACAATTCTGACTTTTTTTTTTCTCACAAATGCAAGTTTATATATCCTAATTCGGATTTTATAACTCGACTTAACTCAAAAATAATGAGTTTGTCGATTCTGAAGGAAAAAAAGTCAGAAGAGCAGAGGGGAAAAGAGAGAATGACAAGTTGTTTTTCCTTCTTAGAATTGTGATATATAATCTCAGAACTGCGAGAATAAAGTCAGAATTTTTGAAATATAAAATCAAATTTATATATATATATTTTTTTTATTCCATGGCTCCATAGACTGCCACTTGAAAACTGTCATTTTCTGCCACCAGTTAGGCTCCGCCAACAAAAAACGTCATCCCTGTTCCAGATCTGTAAGACTATCCCACTATCTAACGCCAATTTCATTGAATAACAGTGCTTATCGCTGGGTGACAAGCTCTTGTAATATGCGGAGAACATTATGAAAATGACATCTAATCAATATAATCTGTAGTCTTTTTAAACTTAACCGAGGTGTGCTCTGATTGGCCAGCTATCCAGTGCTTTGTGATTGGCCGAATACCTCATGCGTGTGACGGAAATGTTACTGTGATGCGTGTCCCGGTCAGAACACCGGCGAGACAAGACAAAAACAATAAAACCCATAACAAACGAGCCATTTGTTGCATCCAGTGGAGACATAATTACGGATTATATTGACTTATACTGTGTTTTTACACACTGCATTGCATCGCGCTGTGTAAACATAAAACCATATCTGCATTTGTGATCAAAGTAAACGACAAACAACAAGCGCTACTCTACACCAGCGGTTCTCAATTCCAGTCCTCACGCCCCCCAGCTCTGAATATTTTGCTTGTCTCTCCTTGTTAACACACCTGATTCAGATAATCAGCTCGTTAGAAGTGAGCTCCGTGCATGAACTGTGTTCCTATTGACATGCTCCCTACTCCCTGAGCAGGGAAAATCTGTTGAAGTTTACCTCACTTCGGAACATTCATTCACGGATTTGCGCTGCGCAACGTCTTCACACACAGGCAAGTGTGACACCATATACCTCTGTAAATAAATACAATTTAAATTCACGTCTCGCTAACTTCAATGCACTCTGAATGGAACATATACGTTCGCTTCGAACTGGAATCATGGCGGAATATCCTGTGATGTCCACTTCGCAGGGCACTTACATTCAAATAGAACAAACGTCTAAACCAATAAGAGAAACATACAAAAATGTGCAGAGCAGGGGGCGTGAGGACTGGAATCGAGAACCGCTGCTCAACACTGCTCAAAACTGGCGTTTGAATCATACGTACTTACAGGCTGTGAGTCAGAACAGCTGGCATTGTAGTCTTCTCTCCCAGGGTCAGGAAACAGTCCTCCACAAAATGTGCTGCACACTAAATATTTGGGTTGAACTGTTCTGGATCAGTGTTGTAAATACAACTTAACCACTGATTTCTAGTCGTGTCCTCTTTTGGAAGACCAAACAAAGTATTTTCGCTTTCGCAACGAAACAGCGTCTCCATGACATGGTGGCGATGGCAACCGCAAGAATCAAAGTTACACCTTCTTTCTTTGCGTGAACATTTGGACGGCGTTATGCAAATCTTCCCACATCGTGACGTAGACATGTGGGGGTGTGTTAGAACGGGCCATTTTAGGGAGGTGTGGTTGACTCTTAACTTTTATAAAGAAGATCTCTTTGGGTTTGAGACTTTAGTCTTTACAACTTTACAGACCTTCTTTATGCAGCAAGAGCTTGCAACACTCCAAAGAGAAAGGAAAACTTAAAATCGCATTATATGACCCCTTTAATGGCCGTTGTTAGACACATGTGAAAGTACTCTTGAGAAACTGACTTCTGACATTCTTTTCTCTCACGTTCACACACATTCAGCCATGATTACACAAGACACAGTGTTTAATCTCTAATTCTGCTCTGCAGTTGACCGTGAGGCCCAGCCAAGGTGGAGAAGCTCCAAGGGACGTGATCTCAGAGTCTGGTAGTGTCCTCATCTCAGGTCTAACTCCTGGAGTTGAGTACACCTACAGCGTCCAGCCGGTCATCAGCGGTCATGAGCATGGCAACCCCATCACTCGACGCGTGGTCACTCGTAAGTGTGAAGAAACAGCATTTTCCTGTCCTTTTTTTACTGAGCTTATTGAAGATGTGGGAGTGTGAGAGAGATGTTTCTCACACTGTTGGTGGAGTTGTACAGCTGTCTTATGACTATCTGTCTACAGCTCTTTCTCCACCCACGGATCTGAACCTGCAGTCCAACCCGAACACTGGAGAGGTGACGGTTCAATGGAGCGATGCTAAAATCCCAGGTTAGTACTGAGATATTCCTCATAATAGAACAAATCCTGTTTTATTTGTGCTTGTTAAACTTTCAAAACAAATACACTTCTGTTCAAATATGCACTTTCGTTTAAGTGAATATTTTTTATTAAATTGATCAAAAATGACTCTACGGACATATTACTGTGTACTAAATAATATTATATTTTAAATAAATGCTGATCATTTGAACTTTCTGTTTATGTTCTGTTTGTGGCCGCATCACCACCTCGGGTGTGCATTATTTTTCTAATAATTCAATGGCCCGTCATCAATTATTCCTTATATATATATTTGTTTTACTCTGTTGCTAATATTTCATCAACAAGAAATTGATTTGTGAGAAAATCATGCTCTTATGCTGATCTTCATCAGTAAAATCAATCAAACTAGTTCATAATTTTCCAAACGCATAAATTCCAATGTTCCAGCAATTGCGTACAAACAACTAAAAGGTTCCATGAAAAGTCATGGAAATTCTTTTAGTCTAAAATAAAATGCAGGAACACTGTATAATGAAAGTATGTTCTGTCCTTTCTCAAATGAGCTCATGTGTTCACTACACAACTGTACTTCTTGCTCTTCCCTTGGTGACACTTGTTCTGTTCCCGCAGACATCACGGGTCACAGGGTGACCTGCCGTCCCACCAAAGGGCAACAAGGGAACTCTGTAGAGGAGTTTGTGAAGGCAGGACAGAACTCGTACACGTTAGAGAATCTGAGTCCAGGAGTGGAGTACAATGTCAGTGTGTTTACTGTGAAGGATGACATGGAGAGTGTTCCTGTCTCCATCACTTTGACTACGGGTAGGTCCTTGAGATTTTTTGAATCACAAATCACTACTCACCTCAGTTTCATGTCAGTAACTATGTCAGTGCAGTGCTTGCTTTTAATGTCTATTGAGATATTAAATACAGAGAACAGAGAAATTACTTAATACACATTGCTTTCTCAGTAATCTTCAATAAAGCATACGTTTCTGTTGTCAGCATTAATCCTAATCAGACGATTTTGGCAAACAGAACGTAAGAGCTCAATTTCATCTCACATTTGTCAGTTTAATGAAAAAATGGCATTCTGGCAAATGGTACCCCCTCTGTCACTGTGAGGTACTACAGGATCGCACACGGAGAGTTGGGTAGGTGAATTGGATATAATATAATATAATATAATATAATCTTTCTCTTCACAGAGCCCGACCCACCCACCGATATTCATTTCATCAACGTTACTGAAGACAGTGCTGTAATCATCTGGTCAGCTCCTACAGCTCAAATCACAGGTTACAGACTTTTCCTGACTGTCGAGGGCTCAAACCCCAAACAGCTGCGTATTCCTGGCCGTATGTCACAGTACACACTCATCAACTTGCAGCCTGACACTGAGTACACTGCCACTCTGCATGCGGAAAGAGGCAATGTGCTCAGTGAGGGGTCCATCGCCTCCTTCACCACACGTGAGTTTCCGTTTGTTTGTTTTTTAAATTCCAAATACATTTGCTTATAGAGTGCAAATGCAATAGTCATGTATTTTTTTAATTTCAGTTCAGCCGATGGGAAATACTCCTTACTTCAGCACTGATGTCACAGATACCTCCATCATTGTCTCCTGGAACCCTGTGCCTAAAATTGGATACAAGGTACCATTAAAACGTGGCAGAGCCATATGGCACAGCTATATACCAATTCAGAGTAGATGTCACAGTTACATCACTTGCAGCTGTATGCCCATAGTGGTTGCAGAAAAACACTGGGAACAAGTGGAGGTAAATGGGTTAAATCCATGGAATAAGAGAAAAACAAATTTTTTTTGCCTTTTGATGTCAAGATCGGAATGCAAATAATTTCGATAGAATACTTTCATCAAAGACGCCATTTGAAGCTAAACGCAGACATTTAAAGGGATAGTTCACCCAAAAATGAAAATTTGATATTTATCTGCTTACCCCCATGGCATCCAAGATGTAGGCGACTTTGTTTCTTCAGTAGAACACAAATTATGAGTTTTTTAACTTCAGGCGTTGCAGTCTCTCAGCAGTACAATGCTTGGCAATGGTAACAGAATCTATGAGAGAGAAAAAAACATGCACAGGAAAATCCAAATTAAACCCTGCAGCTTGTGACGATACATTGATCTGTGAATCCAGCAGTTTATGGGTTTGTGTGAGATAATGATGGGTATTTATATATATATATATTTTTTTTTTTACCTCTGATTCACGCAGTGTCCGAACTGTTAGAACTCTTGTGAACGCGCTTCACAGCAACTTGCATCATCTTCTTCTTGTGGCTTTATGGCGGATCGCAGACTTATAAGTGCATTACCGCCACCTATCTCTCGAGTGGACCATTGACACTACTGATTGATATTGTAGATAGAGTGTTAATGGTCTATTCTATACCTACATCTTGGAAGCCCTGGGGGTAAGCAGATAAACATCAAATTTTCATTTTTGGGTGAACTATCACTTTAAATGGACATACTATGGATGAAAACTGCTTTGATTACTCTACTTTTAAAGCATACATTTGATTTAAACAATAGGTCTACATAATATTCATATATGCTATTCATAGGGGATGTATTGTATTAGCCCTACAGTTATAGCATAAAATATTATTTAAACCTTACTATTAACATTTATACGTAACATTTATTTATTTTATTTCACAATTCTGACTTTTTTTCTCGCAAATGCAAGTTTATATATCCTAATTCGGACTTTATAACTCAACTTAATTCAAAAATAGTGAGTTTGTTTCCTTCTTAGAATTGTGATATATAATCTCAGAACTGCGAGAATGAAGTCAAAATTTTGAAAAAAAAAAACAAATTTCCCTTTTTTTTGTTCTTTTATTCCATGGCTCCATAGACTGCCACTTGAAAACCGTAATTTTCTGCCACCAGTTAGGCTCCGCCCACAAAAAAACGTCATCCCTGTTTCGGATCTGTAAGACTATCCCACTATCTAACTTCAATTTAGTTGAATAACAGTGCTTATTGCTGGGTGACAAGCTCTTGTAATACGCGGAGAACATTTTGAAAATGACATCTAATCAATATAATCTGTAATCTTTTTAAACCTAACTATTTTGTACCGTATCCGTGTAATTCTCTGTCTGTAAAGGCTATCTCTCCCGGGTTTTCTGCAACCATGATGCGCCTGCATCCTGAATGTTTACAAAGCTATAATTGGCCTATAGGCAATCACTCTTGGTTTAATGGCCGTTGTTAGACACATGTGAAAGTACTCTTTAGAAACTGACTTTTGACATTCTTTTCTCTCACGTTCACACACATTCAGCCATGATTACTCTGTAATTCTGCTCTGCAGTTGACCGTGAGGCCCAGCCAAGGTGGAGAAGCTCCAAGGGATGTGATCTCAGAGTCTGGTAGTGTCCTCATCTCAGGTCTAACTCCTGGAGTTGAGTACACCTACAGCATCCAGCCGGTCATCAGCGGTCATGAGCATGGCAACCCCATCACTCGACGCGTGGTCACTCGTAAGTGTGAAGAAACAGCATTTTCTTATTTTACTGAGCTTATTGAAGATGTGGGAGTGTGAGAGAGATGTTTCTCACACTGTTGGTGGAGTTGTACAGCTGTCTTATGACTATCTGTCTACAGCTCTTTCTCCACCCACGGATCTGAACCTGCAGTCCAACCCGAACACTGGAGAGGTGACGGTTCAATGGAGCGATGCTAAAATCCCAGGTTAGTACTGAGATATTCCTCATAATAGAACAAATCCTGTCTTATTTGTGCTTGTTAAACTTTCAAAACAAATACACTTTTGTTCAAATATACACTTTCATTTGTTTAAGTGAATATTTTTAATTAAATTGATCAAAAGTGACACTAAGGACATATTACTGTGTACTAAATAACATTATATTTTAAATAAATGCTGATCATTTGAACTTTCTGTTCATCAAATAATCCTAAAAAAAGTGTATTTTTTATTTTTAAATCAAGCAGCACAACTTTCAACATCTGATAATAGTAAGAAATGTTTCTTGAGCAGCAAATCGGCGTATAAGGATGATTTCTGAAGGATCATGTGACACTGAAGACTGAAGTGATGAAGCTGAAAATTCAGCTTTGCATCACAGCAATAAATTGGATTTTAAAATATATTAAAATAGAATGCAAGTATTTTAAATTGCAATAATATTTCACAATAATTCTCTTTTCACTGTATTTTTGATAATATAAATTGAGACTTTGATCAAAAATACAGTAAAATGAGTAATAGAACAGTAACGGACTTTCCAAAACATCAAAGAAATGTTACTGATCCCAAACTTGTGAAACATGAAAGTATGTTGTGTTCTTTCTCAAATGAGCTCATGTGTTCACTACACAAATGTCCTTCTTGCTCTTCCCTTGGTGACACTTGTTCTGTTCCCGCAGACATCACGGGTTACAGGGTGACCTGCCGTCCCACCAAAGGGCAACAAGGGAACTCTGTAGAGGAGTTTGTGAAGGCAGGAGAGAACTCGTGCACGTTAGAGAACCTGAGTCCAGGAGTGGAGTACAATGTCAGCGTGTTTACTGTGAAGGATGACATGGAGAGTGTTCCTGTCTCCACCACTTTGACTACGGGTAGGTCCTTGAGATTTTTTGAATCACAAATCACTACTCGCCTGTCAGTAACTATGCATAAACTGGGAAAACGTGTATTGTAATCAGTGCAGTGCTTGCTTTTAATGTCTATTGAGATATTAAATACAGAGAACAGAGAAATTACTTCTCAGTAATTTTCAATAATGCATATGTTTCTGTTGTCAGCATTAATCTTAATCAGACGATTTTGGCATACAGAACATAAGAGCTCAATTTCATCTCACATTTTTAGTCACATTTTATGAAAAAATGGCATTAAAAGTCATATGAATTTGTGATTGTACTATTCTCAAATCACAAATTCCTCACACTCATCTCCATGGTTCAGTATTCACAATATGAACCATGGAGGCTTTGTTTTCTGATCAGATGACTTTCTCACTTTCTGTGTTGCTTTTTGTGTTGTGTCTATGTCTGTGTCGGGTCTCTGGCACCTTCTCTCATCCAGATGTGCCCAAAATAACTGACCTTAGCTTCATCAACATCACTGACTCCACTATCGGCCTCAGCTGGAGTCCTATTAACTCCACCACTGTTACCGGCTACCGCATCACGGTGTTGGCTGCTGGGGACAGTGTCCCAATCTTTGTTGAAATTGTGGAGCCCACAACAGGCGTTTATACTGTGCATGGTCTGGAGCCCGGTATTGATTATGACATAACCGTCACCACAGTCACAGAAAATGGAGAGAGCGAACCCATCACCATCACCCAGCAAACAGGTAAGGTTTGTCTAACTATACTTGTGGGCACAAAATTGCTGAACAATTACTCCAGGACATAGAAATCCGACAAAAATAAGTCTTTGTTGAGGACTTCTTAAAAGAAAAAAGGTTTAAATTTATCTGTTTTGAAATCGAATGTATTCCTGTGATGGCAAAGCTGAATTTTCATCAGTCAATAATATTATATGATTTCCTTATATAATTTATGGTAATAGTTTATACACTGTCGCTGTCATATTTTACACAGAAATATTTTTCATATGTGTATGTTGCTTCCATCCAAAAATAATGTCATAAAACACAGGATCTTTTGAGTGGAAATGAAAAACGATGGCCTTACTTCCTGTCTTTTTTAGCTGTCCCTGCTCCATCTGGCCTGTCATTTGGAGAAGTGACTGCAGACACTATGCTGGTGACCTGGAAAGCCCCTCAGGTGCCCAGATCCTCTGATATCGAGCGCTACATCATCCGCTATCATCCAGTTGATGACGACGATGACACCATTGAGCGCACTGTAGATGGAAACACAAACTACGTTGTTCTTCGCCGTACGTGACTTATTAAGAATTGACCCTTATTTGTTTGCACAGCTCTGTTTTTATTGTCTGTAGTGAATACTCATTAGTAATGAGACTCCCTGTGTGATTTTAGATCTTGTGCCCAACACTGAGTACATGGTGAGTGTGATTTGTGTCTATGAAGAGAGAGAGAGCTCACCTGCCATTGGGACTCAGAGAACAGGTGAGTTCGTTGGCTAAAACTGTTAAATAAGAGATCTGTTTCATTGGTTGACTAAGTCATGCATGCTTTTTACTTAACAGTCCTCGATGCACCTGTCGGCCTGCAGTTCTCAGATGTGGGCACCAACTCCTTCACCGTACGCTGGCAGGCTCCTCAGGCTGTTATCTCAGGATACCGTATCCGCTACCAAAAGACCAGTGGGGGACGTGCTAAAGAGGAGAGACTGCCCCCGTCGAGGAGCCATTTCACCCTCACAGGCCTGACCCAGGAGACCGAATACAGCATCAGCGTCTACGCCGTCAGCAGATCCCGCGAGAGTCTGCCTCTAACTGGAACTCAGTCTACCAGTATGCTGTTACTTCCTGCCTTTTGACTTCTTATTGCAGCTCACTTCAGATCTTATGAGTAATAACTGTCTCTCATCACTGTTTCTCTGTTAGTCTCTGATGCCCCCACTGACCTAGAAGTCATCTCCTCAACGCCAACCAGCATCACCGTTCGCTGGGATGCCCCCTCTGTCACTGTGAGGTACTACAGGATCACACATGGAGAGTCAGGTAGGTGATTTGGATCATATTGAATAGTGTTGATAAGCTTACGTCACTTAGTTTCGGCATTAAAAAAATCTGTGTGATTTTCACATGCGATGTGTCTGTTCAAAATAATGCATAAAAATGGCAGATGGACTGAAAGAAAATGCAGATTGACTCTGACAATAGAATAGAAAAGATTTTTAGAAAAGCATGGATTCCATGGTTACTCCGAGATACAAAGTGCTACACAAGTTTACATTTCTGACATCCGATTGTCACAAAGAAGGGAAGTCAAACAGTATTTAAATGTTTTCTAACAGCAGTTCAAATTTTTGTATTCACTATGTTGTTTATGAAATAACACAAAATTATAAGAAATTGTGAAAAATTTAACCCTCCTTCAAAATCAGGTCCCCATAAAGACCCTGTGCGATCCTGTTTGCTCAAATATCTTATACACCATGCATTTGCTCTTACCTTATATGTATTCACAATAATCTTTAATATAATTGTGTGTCAAAATACATTTACAATGAATACATTTTACATTTAAATTAATGATATGTATTATTTCTGGCCATGTGACCAAAAATGCAAATCTTTGTTGGTGGGCCATCTTTATTTGAAGTGCAATGGAAAAGGAATTAGAACTTCTCTGTATAGAAAATTCTATTACACTGATGAAATGCAAATTATTGTCAGATTTTTTCCAATTTAAATCTTTATTGCACCATTTTTTTTTTCAAAGAATATTCGTCTTTGTGTGAATTGATGGTCATTTTACCATAATTTGCTTGCCATTGACCGAATTGTTCTAATTTTTCGCATCCAGGAGGTTCAGACGCTCCTCAGGAATTTACTGTTCCCGGCTCCCAGTCTACTGCCACTATTGATGGCCTCCGTCCAGGCACTGATTACACTATCACTGTTTACGCTGTGACTGGCAGAGGGGACAGCCCTGCGTCCAGCACCCCCATCCATGTTATACACAGAACAGGTAAACCGATGCATCTGAGAGTCTCTGTCAGATCTTTGGTCACTGATTTGACCGACTTTTTAAGGATTTCAAAAGACAGGATGGTGTAGAAATTACACTCAGTTGAGAGCAAAAAGGTCTAAATAATGGGCTTTGTTTCTTTAAACATAGATATCGAGTCTCCTTCAGAGATGGAGGTGACTGATGTGAAGGACAACACTATTACTGTTCGTTGGAGCCCAGCAGTGGGTCCCATCTCAGGATATCGTGTCACAGGAACACCACTAAATGGACAGGGACCTATTTTAGCTGAAGTGGTTGCTCCAGGTAATGCTTATCATTCTCAGTAAAAATATTGTGTTGTGCCTACTCTTGAAATGAAGGAGGTAATGCTGTAAGAGTGAGAGTTAAATAGGTGTGTTTTTCACATGTAATTGCAGACCAGACTGAAATGACGTTCTCTGGCCTGATGCCGACAGCGGAGTACACCGTCAGTGTGTATGCTTTGGGACAGGATGGAGAGAGCCCTCCTCTGGTTGAAACTGTAGTCACAAGTATGTGTAAAAACTTGCTTCAGTGTCATACAGTGTGTAAACGTGATTGGATCCCTTGTGAAACAGAAGTACACCTTAGCATATTTTTAAAAGGAGAGCTTATTACAACTGAATATAATGTTTTCAGATATTTTTGTATATTAAATGCAATTAAATGAATGTATATTATAGTTTAATTTTATATTAAATGCAATTAGCTGAACATTAGAGTGCTTTTTGGATTTGCTTAATATTAATGTTTAATGTAATATCAAATAACACATTACAGTTTATAATAATAGTACTTTACATGTGCTTTTATGTCAACACATCAAGCATACTTCTTTAAAGCATGACAAAACATTATTAAAACAATGATTTGAAATGTACTATACTTTTTTATTATTATGTGATATTATTACAAAGTGTACATTTTAAATGTGTTCTTAAATGTTTCAAGAAAGTCATACAATTAAGTACACTTATCAAGTGGCCTTTAATTTCATTAATTTTATTATTAATTTGTAAGTACAGTTTTTAAAATATATATACATTTCAGTGTAAGTGCACATTGAATAACATTAAGCTCACTTCTTTTTCACAAACAGACATGTCACTGTTAATACATCAATTTGTAAATATTATAAAATATTGCAGTTGTAAAGACTCAGTTCATTCATAGTTTCAAATATTTATTTTTCTAGCGGTGGACAAACCCAAAGACCTGTCCTTCACTGATGTGGACTCAACCTCCATGCGCATCTCCTGGGAGAGTCCTGATGGGGTGGTCTCCTCTTACAGAGTGCTGTACTACAGTCCAGAGGAGGGGGAGAGAGAGCTGTTCCCTGCCCCACGTGGAGAGGATGAGTCTGCAGTGCTGCATGGCCTCAGACCGGGCACAGAATACACTGTTAAAGTCATTGCACTGCATGACCGGACCCCCAGCACTCCACTGGTGGGCACTCAAACAACAGGTATTACTTTGGACAGCTACTCTTCTACTATTTAAGATCAGGTCTATCAAAATTCAGTATTTTTGACTATAATAATAATTTTAATGTATAATATTTTAAATAATTGTATTATTATACAATTTTAATTTATGATGTAAAAATGTAACTTGATTATAAATGCTGCTTATAATTTACTTAGTCTTCACTTTAATACTCTATCAAAAGTTATGCAGTGAATAAAACCTAAAATCATTCAATTAAAGAGAACTGTGCTTTTATCTTTCCAAGCAATGTTAAAAAAAAAAGCTGAAAGAAATGTATCACTGTATCCACAAAACTATTAAGTAGCACAACTGTTTTCAACATTGATAATAATAAAAAATATTTTTTGAGCACCAAATCAGCATATTAGAATGATTTCTGAAGGATCATGTGACACTGAAGACTGGAGTAATGATGCTAAAAATTCATCTTTTCCATCACCGAAACCAATTATATATATATATTTTAAAAATTTGGTGTAACTTTTAACTTTAATGTAGCCACCTAGCAATCACCCAGAACTCCTTAGCAACTGCACAGTAACATGCTAAACACCAACAACAATATCCTTTACAACATCACAGTATTGTGGTAGTGAGTGTCATGCTCTTTAGAAAATGTTGACATCTGGTCATTTTTCTTTAATGTTCTCTTCTATCCCTGTAGCTATTCCTGGACCCACAAGTCTGCACTTCTCCCAGGTGGGTCCAACATCCTTCACTGTCTCCTGGTCTTCTTCAGACGTCAGGCTGACAGGTTACCGTGTGGCCATCACCCCCAAGAGCAAAAATGGACCCACTAAAGAGGACAACATCTCCCCTGACTCAACTGAGTTCCACGCCACTGGACTCATGGTGAATAACCATCTCACACTTGCAGAAGTTCATTCTCTCAAAACTTCAACCTTACTGATATTAGACGTAATGTAGAACAAAATACTCTCATGCTTTTCATGCCAAAAAGTGCTTAAAACAGCACTGGGGGGTTTCATGGAAAAATCGAAACCACTGTTTCTCAAGTTTTGAGGCATTTATTTCTTGATTTAAGCTGTGGTTGTGGGTTACTGGTAGTAAGAGAGCAATGCTAATCTCCATCAGGCAAACCTCACATTGTACATCTACCTTGTCATTTTGGTCAGTGGTTAGATCAAAGATTAAAGCCTGTGCCAGATTTTTTCAGAAAATGATATGGTGTTTTGTGAAGCACGTTTTCAAGGCTTTGCTTCATTTTTTCCCCCTGTATGTGTGTTTCTAGCCTGGCACTGATTATGAAGTGGAGGTTTACGGTGTGAAGAACTCTCTCACCAGCCGTCGTGTCAAAGGAGAAATCACAACACCTGACAGTAAGCCACCTTCCCTAAAACATCACAGAATCAGACCCGCATTCTTTGTGGCCAAAACTCAATCTAGATCTCATTTTCCCAGACATCAGTCCACCTCGACGTGTCCGTATATCCAATGTGAAGGACTCCTCCATCACTCTCACCTGGCGCTCTAAGACCGAGGCCATCTCTGGCTTCCTGGTAGAGGCCACACCCACCCTGGGCAGCCATAAACCTATCCAGAGAACCATTGAACCTGATTCACGCACCTACACCATTACTGGTATAAACAAAGATAACTATATACACTTGTTTTACGGGCTGCAGCATATGCCGGGAAAATATTTGCATTGAAAACTGAGATTGATTTGATCATATGATTCTGCATTCTTTAGGTCTGGAGCCAGGAACCAATTATAAAATCAATATCTATACTCTGAATGGAAGCTCACGTAGTGAGCCTTTCACCCTTACAGCTACTACAGGTATAATACAATATAATATAATAAATATAATATGTATATATAATAAATGATTTAATAAATATTAAATATTTTTTTTCAGCCAAACCAGTTATCAGCCCACCCACAAACCTCCATTTCACCTCTCTGACTCCTACTTCGATCTCCTTCATCTGGGAGCCTCCACGAAGCACCATCACTGGATACTATGTGACTTATGGAGAGGCTGGAGACATTCCTAAAGAGCTGATCCCTCGACCTCAGGCTGGCAGGACCTTTGCTTCCATCTCTGGTACTGCTCTTTCTCAGTTTATAGCTTTCATAATGTTGTGCCTCTCCTTAATTATGCTGATAGTTTTTTATTAACGTTTTTGTGGTCTATACATGTAGGTTTGAAACCGGGCACTGAGTACGTTATCAAGATTGTGGCATTAAATAATGCTCAGAGAAGCATTCCATTGATTGGAAAGGCAAAAACTCGTAAGTAAGAGTTTGTTAAGATTTTTTTTGATCTCAAGTTTGTTAGTTTTTGTTTTGTAATATTTTTTTCTTTACTTTTTTAGTTTTTTATTTTTTCTTCTTCTTTTTTTTTTCTAATTTTTTAGTCTCTAATACTCACCAAGGCTGCTTTAATTTGATCAGAAATGTTAATATTGTAAAATGTACAATTTAAAATAACTGATTTGTATCTTAGAATATATTTTATTCCTGTGATACAAAGTTGAATTTTCAGCAGTCATTATTCCAATCTTTAGTGTCTCATGATCCTTCAGAAATCATTCTAATATGCTGATTTTATGCTCAAGAAAACCTTTTTATCAATGTTGAAGTAGTAATAGTTTGTGAAGGATTTTTTGATAAATAGAGTATTCAAAAGAAAAACTTTTTTTTTTTAATCTTTTGTAATATTATATGTTTAGTGACACTTTTAAAAATGCATCCTTGCTGAATAATAGTATTAATTTATTTTTACCCCCAAACTTTGGAACTGTAGTGTACTTCCACATCTACATGTTGAAATGCATATTTTAAGTAGTTAAGTAGTACTATTTGCACTAAAACTGTTATTACAATACATTTTGTGACGATATTTTATGAAGCTATTAATACATATTACATAGCAAGGCTGGTGATATGTATTATATAATATTACATGACATGTGCTGCTCGTTTTTGAATCACTTTAATTTAAAAGAAATAAATGCATGGCTGATATAATCAAAGCACATTGAATTAAATGTGCTTTACATTGCCCTCTGCTGGCAAAATATGCTATTGCATTACTCAATTGCTTGCCCCAACACAATTTTCCTGCTAGAACTGGAAATTCACCAGCTGCCCCCCCAGCTCCCTGACCCCAGCCGGCCCAGCCATGACATCCTGGATGTGCCAGAAGACAACGACCACTTTAACAACCACGTGCATATGGTGGGGCCAAACAGACACAACACACTGGGGCAGCAGGGCCAACACATCTACACTGAACATCAGAGCTACAACCTGGGCAATAACGGCCAGCAGCCTCATCTCCCAAGCCAGCGCGAGCCCCTGGTCTACATCCCCCTGCCGGGAGCAGATGGCCAGAGAGTGCCAGTGGTGCAGGTGAGCGAGGGACCTGAACCTGGCTTCCCCTTCGGTGGCCTTTACAATGAGACAAACCTGCCCCAGGAAGCTCAGACCCAGACCACAATCATGTGGCAGCCTGTGCCGCACACCTCAGAGTACGTGGTGTCATGCAGTCCCCTTACAGAGATCAATGAGAAGACCTTCCAGGTGAGTAAACAATCAAATCTGATATTGAAACTATTGAAAAAATAGAATTATTCACAATTAATTGCATATATCAGTATTTGCCCCTGAATCAAGAAAAACATCTAAAACATTACTGTACATTATTGTGGCAGTAAATAACTGAATAGACAGAATTACTCAAATCAATCTAAGTTGATTTGAGCCATGTGCATAAGAACATTTCATGGTAAATGATTAAATGCATTAACTTTAAATAATTTAATAAATAATTGATTATAAATAATTAAACTAAAGTATTTTATATATAAACTACCATTTAATAGTTTAGGGAATATATTTTTTCATATATTTTAAAATGCAATTTAAAATGCTGATCTGGTACTCAATAAATATTATTATTATTATTGCTATTATTATTGCTATTATTATTATCATCAATCTTGTCACTGAAATGCTGCTTAATTCTTTGGAAAACATAATACATTTTGATTTATACATTTTTTGATTAATAGGAATTTCAAATGTACTTTTTTTTTTTTTCATTTGAAATTGAAATCTTTTGTAAAATTATAAATGTCTTTACTGCATCCTTGCTGAATAAAAATAATAATTTATTTAATAAGAAAATGACTGATTACAAACTTTTGAACAGTAGTCTATATCACCATTTGCTGAGGCAAGTCCCTAAATCAAGAGAATCTAATATATTACTGTACTGTAATTATTGTGGTAGAAACTGTAAATTAAAAAATAAAAACACATTTATTTATAGCAACCCTTATTAATAAATTAATATGTTGAAACAAACCCACAGGCACAAAACCTAACACTTCAAGTATAAAAACTAAACAAAAGTGTTTAATTTACCTGTTTGGTCCTATATAATGCAGCTTCTGGCTTCTGATGTTTTATTTTTTTATTTCATTTTTTTAGTAGTAGTAGTATATTATCAGTGATTAATACATACACTCTCTCTCCTTCAGATGCGTCTGCCTGGTATGTCCACTAGCGCTACACTGATCGGTCTCACCTCTGGTGCCTCCTATAATGTTCTTGTGGAGTCTGTCAACGGAGACCAAAAACAGAAAGTCCTGGAAGATGTCGTGACTGTCAGAAACAGTGGTAAATAATCTCTAAACCAAACAAATTTGTAACCACATTTCAGAAGTTTCCATGCTGATTCCGGACTCCTCATATGCTTTAGTTCCAGGGGCTGGAGTGATTCCCACAGGCAGGGATGTGTGCTACGACACATTCACCGCCACCTACCATGAGGTGGGCGCGGAGTGGGAGCGCATGTCCGAGACAGGCTTTAAACTCTGGTGCAAGTGCCTTGGCCTCGGCAGTGGTCATTTCAGATGTGATTCATCCAGTGAGTGAATGAGCTGTGCCGCTACATGCTAAACACCACACCTCACTCTAGCATGGGTGACCGTTTGCCAATTACAAATGTTATGTTTTAATTTTATGCATTTTTTTTAGTGAAGTAAAACACATGTGGAGTTCAAACTCCACACTGTTGCTCATGCTAGCTTTTCCTGACATGTTTGTAGCGGTCATCAAACATGACAGACAGATATGAGGTGGCTCATGTCTCAGATTTGTATTGTCAGCTTTTAACCAGACGATATTAAACTCTGGGACCAGCTTATTATGTGCAATAACCACTGTATGAATGTTTTTTGAGGGTTGATTTAATTGGAAACTCTAATGTGTTTTTCTAGGGACTTTTTTGGGTTTTTGTATTATAAAAAACAGATATTTTTGTATATAGAGTGTTGTGTTGATAATGGCCACAACTACCGAATTGGTGAGAAGTGGGACCGACAAGCTGAGAACGGTCACATGATGAGCTGCACCTGTCTGGGCAGCGGGAAAGGAGAGTTCAAGTGTGAACCCCGTAAGCAAAGTTTTTCAACAGAGTCTAAGCAACTTTTAACATTTAATGGTTGGTTGATTGACGTTCATTCTCTGCTCTAGATGAATCTACCTGTTATGATGATGGGAAGCTCTACCAGGTTGGAAACCAGTGGCAGAAGGAGTATCTCGGATCAATTTGCACATGTACCTGCTATGGAGGACAACAGGTAACACTAGGTTTTACGTCTTCTCTATATTTCAGTGTATTTACACATTAATGAGTTTCTACATGATTAAACCCCTGCTGTCTCTCCAGGGCTGGCGCTGTGAGAACTGTCGTCGTCCTGGTGCTGAAGTTGATGTGGACCTCGTTCAGCCTCCAGTGCGCGCTGATGCTTACGACCGCTACAGAGAGAACGCCCTTCGCAAACTGGTGAGTCTTCTATAGACGTGACAGACAAAGGCTTTGAAAACAAAGAATAGAAGAATCAGATAAATCTCTGATGAAGGCCAGATTTGAGTATAATTATAGTGAATATTGTGCAGTAACATTCAAAAGTTTGGGGTTTTTAATGTTTTCAAAATAAATCTCTACACCAAAGCTGCATTATTTATTTCTTCATTTATTTAAAATAAAAATACAGTAAAACAGTAATATTGTGAAATATTATTTCATTTTAAATTAACTGTTTTTATTTGAATATATTTTAAAATGTAATTTATTCCTGTAATGCAAAGCTGAATTTTCAGCATCATTACTTTAACAGTGGTCTTCAGTGTCACATGATCCTTCAGGAATCATTCTAATATGCTGATTTGCTGTTCAAGAACATTTCTGTATTCTTATGCCCCATTCACACCAAGAACGATAACTATAAAGATAATGATATTGGCGTCTACAACAGTGAACGATATCGTCTGTTTATTGTAGCAGGGTTGATTCTGATTGGGTGTATTATTCCTTATTAAAACGTGAGGTTAAAAAAGTAAGAGAGATTTGTGGGGTCATTCAAAAAGGAAGATTAGTTTAGACATGGAGTTAGTTTATTAGATTAATTTTTTTAAGTAATGTGCACTGCTTAATCATGCACAATCAGATAAATTACATGTATTTAATAAAGTTGATAGGGTGACTTTTAATTCCATATTGACTTTCAGCATCTGGAAATGTTTCAGATTTTGTTATAAAACAAACACATTTTTACTTTCTCCATACAGAACATTCAATGTCCAATCGAGTGCCTGAGACCAGACCTCTTAGCAGATGCTCAGAGCCCTATAGAATAAATGTGTCTATCAATTTTGCCCAGTAATGGAGAGGACATGGCCTCCAGAGACTGTATCTAGCTCCCTCAGTGCCTCTCTGTCCTTATCTTCACTCACACTGCAAACTCTGTCCTGCTGCTTCCACCTGTGACGTCACGCCCAGAGACAAAACTTCTCACTCTTCTGCACAGTGGATGGAAGGACACCATCTATCTACACTGAGATTCCACTGATTTGAAGCTTGGCTGTTGACATCATTTCCACATCCTCTGGAAACTCAAATCAGTGGAACATCAGCAGAGAATCAACACATCTTGCCTTTGTGTTTTTCAGTATTATTGCCTATTGTCTGATTGTGTTTTTTTTTTTGATTTTTTTTGTTTTTTTTTTTTTTTGTGTGTTTTTTTGCCAGTGATTGATATGTTTGTTTGTTTTTTTTTTTTTATTGATTACTGTCTCACAATGAAACCTTTTGTGCCTTGTAGGCATCCTTTTTGAATGATGTAATATTCACCCCTCCCTAATCTGATTGGTTGGTTGATCTGTGGCCTTTGTGTCCGTCAGGAGACAAAGGAAAAGCACTGTGTTGATTAAGAAGTGAACTTTTTCTTTTCTTTTATTTATCCCTTTTATGTATGTTTTGATGGAATGCAGATTATGGGTGTATACTGTTTTTATGTTTGTGTTTTAGGTGCCAAAGTCTTAACTACTGTGGACAAAAATACTTTTTAATAAATTTTTTTTACAATGTTTGTGATTCAAGGCCTATTTGTCAGAGGCTTCCGTGGCACTAAAGCAGCATTCATCTAGTGTGTTGCTGTTATTATTTTCTTGTGGTTTTAATAAGGATAACAGATATCGGCATGCAAAGTTTTTATAAAATGTTTTAACTTGAAAATTTTGTTTATCAAAGCTAGTGGCATTTGTATGGTGGCCATGAAGTGCAAAACAGTTTACAATTCTGAAAACAAAATAACAAATTACAAACGCAAATGCAAATCTAAAAAAAAACAAAATAATTCAGAAAACACAACAATTCAGAAAACATTATAACAAGTCAGAAAACACAACGACAAATCAGACAAACTTTATTCCATAGTAAGCACAATTCATACAATACATTTAAACCGAGCTACTTTAAGACCGTCTCTGAACTTTCTACCTTGACTCTGCTGTTTTTGGCTGGTTCTTTCTGTTTACGTTGATTGACAGATGTCTTGTCCAGTCAGTGGTGAGTAATCCCAAACCAATGGTGCTGTTTCAAACTATACCTACCTCTTCCGGTTTGATTTGTCATTGTGTTTTCTGACTTGTTATAATGTTTTCTGAATTGTTGTTGTGTTTTCTGAATTGTAATCTGTTTTGCCTTTCATGGCCACCGTAACATTTTGTTTTCAGTATTGTAACTGTTTTGCCTTTAAATGCCACCAACATTTGAGCTGTACCCTTGTTGGCCCCCTTTCCAGGTGAGGGCAGAGTCTTTACAGCCTGCGCTTCAGATAGACTGTAAACCCCAAAACTGGAGAATCTCACACAGCCAAAAGGTAAAAAAGGATTGACGAAATATGCAGACAGTGATCGTTTTCAGGATAAAACTAACAACAAAGCTCTGCTCTCCATGAGTGCAGTCAGAGACAGTGGTATCTTTAGCCAGATTAGCTGTACAACATGCTAACGAGCACATACGGAAACGCGATTTGGAAACATTGAGGAAATACAAGGCGATTCTTACTTGTTCTGCATATGATGTACAATTGGTACTGACCCATCTTTCATAATCAGCTTCTGCACAAAACCTGTGTTTAAACACTTGTTTACTAAAATTCACACACACATATACATGCGCATATATATATATATATATATATATATATATATATATATATAAGACTCTTCGGCACATTTCCTTCCATAAATTAAATTAATCCACAGTGTTCTCCGTTGCTCAGATGCAGAGTGTCTTTGTCATTTGTCCATCCAAATACATTTGTAATGTTTATGTGGCACAATCAAAATGTAAATAGGAGCCATAGCAACAATATAAACATGGCTGACAATGCGAGTAGCTGCACATTGTCACCAGTCATGGGCGGGGCTTACCCCTACAGTGTACTTCAAACACTGCTTCTGATTTATGGAGATTATAAAAAAAAGGAATGGATGGATTTGTAACATTATAGGCTGGTTGTTTAAACACACTGTGGACACACATCAGTGTTCAAACAGCATGCAAAAGTGAATTTTGCACCTTTTAAAATATCAGTTTCGAAATCCTCTCAAACATCTGTTTGGTGAATTTCGACCTCGAAATTCCGTGAAAAGTGTGGTTTGCTTTACGGCAGCCACAAATGCATGTTATCCAACGTAATTACTACAGTGACATACTTGTTTTTTTGTTTTTGTTTTTTTACTTGTTATTATCATTATAGATGTTGTTGCTGTTGTTGTGTCAATAATCAATAAACTGAATCATTGTAAGAGTAAATATTTTCCTAGCTGTATTCGTTTGGATGGAAGTCATCACATACTTTTCCTTCAGTGATTTCTGTAGCTGAACAGATGGAGGTTGGCTTGGCTGCAGCTGATGCCATGCGCGGAACGGAGTATGAAGCAGGAGCTGATCCAGATATTCTTTGTGAGTGAAATCCCTCTTTGTTTGTTTCTTCTTGAAGATAATACTAATCGGTGTTCCCATGTTAAAGAAGATTGTTGGTTACAACCGATGTAGCCAGGACCTTCTGCCACTTTATTTTGTCAGACAGATCCATTCAGCTTCTCTCGAGACGGGGCATGTTTTGTTGGAATCCTGTTTTCAGTTACATTTGAGCTTCGGGACTGAGGAGAATTTGCCTTTGAGCTTCTGGAGGAGCAGATCCAGCCTGTATGTAAAAAAGGCTTATGTAGCCTACATATCGCATCATCAAGTCTGGAACAAAACATTTCATAGAGCACAGATACAAAAGCAGATTCATGTAGCTACTGTAGTTACTCTGGACTTCTACTGCATTGTTTTTCAAGTGGGGTTTTTAAAATAAGACAAATCTTGTTTCTAAATCATCTAAAACAACTAACATTAAATCTGAAAACTGACTTTAATCATATTTCTTTATTCATTCCATCAACAACTGTCATTTTTATTTTAGAACCAGGTTTCTCACAGTTAAAAAACATAAGGAATTTTAAAAGTGAGATTTCTAGACATGAAAAAGTCAAGGAAATTAATATAATCTCAAAAGCTCTGTATTTCTAGAATGACTATACATTTTTCTAGTTATGTTAAGCTCTAAAATATTGTACTTTTTTATTTTAATTAAATATTTTACTTAAGTAGTTTAATATATTGACTCTCATAGTTTCAGTAAATGAAAAAGGCTCTCTGTCATTACAGCAGAAGTCCCACAATTATGTTACCATACATGTGGTAACTTTGAATCTACTATTGGGTGGCCGTGTTTGATTTCCCAGTCCCAGTTACCAGTATAAACAAAGAAAATGATAAATATCCCAAACATGATACAGGACAGATTAATGATACATTAATCATTGATACTGTAAATCATTCAGAATTGTTTTTTTATGCTATTTTACATTAATAATCACAAAATTTAATCACCACATAATCAAATGTACCATTAAACTTATCTTACCTTTTCACATTACATCCTGGCTCTTTTTGAGAACGGCACATTATTGGAATTCAATTTTTATTTTGGGCTGAAAGCATAAATTATAGGAGAGGTTAAATCCTAATTGACACAAAAAGGTGGTTTTTATTTTTTCCACAGCAGAGGGCAGTATTGGTCTTTGCTCAGTTCAAGACTGCCATCTCATTATGGTTCTCAAGTGTGTTTGTATTGGACATATTCAGTGGACCTGTTGCATTCTCTTCTGTTTTTGTTGTTGACACATATTTCATAATTGCTTCATTCAGTCCATGGACATGTTTTAGTTTATCCCTGTCTTATTGGAACCAAACCAGCTCATCTGAAACTACAAACAGTCAGGTTGGCTGAGATGCAGGCAAGAAACTCAAACAATGGCAAGCACATGTGATTGTCTGTAACGGAAACATGTGATTACATTAGCCACCATTAAAATGTGCATTGATAATCAAAGAATTCTATACAAGCTTTCAGGGAGTGATTAAACACCACATTCAGACTCAGTATTTTCATTAGTTTGAAATAACGTCAGCCATTCGTCCTTAAATAATTAGAATTTTAATCTCGGGCTCTAATTAGGGATATACAGGTTCACTTGTAATTCACTGACTTTTAAGAGTGTTATTTGAAGCAACAGAGTGCTTGTGATACTTGAAAAACTTGTAAAAGAAGTGAAATGGAAATTTCCATTGTGTTGTTGGAGATTACATCTCTCCATCGCCAATACTCTCATCCATCTTTAGGAATGTGATTGATTAGTCTGCATATCCCAGCTTGTCCATCAATTAATTTATATTCCATTTGTCTGTATGACCAACACATCTCTATTAATCTTTGCTAGCACTCTCACTGTTTTCCTGGACTCTTGCTTTAAAGTATGGAAGTGATCAATGGCCCAAGGTTTTGTGTAAAAACTGTTGAGATTTATGAGTCTGCAGTGGTCAAAGTGATGAATGCTCCGGCTCTGCTCTATGCGTACGTTTTTGTGGGTCCTCATTACATGTGATTGGTACATAAATGATTCTAATCAATATTAGCTCTAAAAAGAACTTTTAATGATTAGTGGAAGCTAGTGTTTTGAATGTGTCTCTTTTAGTCAGTGTGATTTAACCATCTGAGGCATACAGAAAGCCACTTTGAAGCATTTAAGGTGTGATGGATGATGACGACTTTTGACCCTTTCTTATAATTCTTTCTTATAATTCTTCTTTATATGTCATCATAATGACATCATCATATGACATCATAAATTTAAAATGGTTGACAGAAGTGGTGACAGACCAAGATATTTACAGTATCTTCTGCGCTGAACATATGTGACAAAATATTATGAAAGTGACGTGACATACAGCCAAGTATGGTAACCCATACTCGGAATTCGTTCTCTGCATTTAACCCATCCAAAGTGCACACACACACACAGCAGTGAACACACACACACTGTGAACACACGTCCGCAGAAGTGGGCAGCCATTTATGCTGCGGCGCCCGGGGAACAGTTGGGGGTTCGGTGCCTTGCTCAAGGGCACCTCAGTCGTGGTATTGAGGGTGGAGAGAGCGCTGTACATTCACTCCCCCCATCTACAATTCCTGCTGGCCCGAGACTCGAACTCACAACCCTTGGATTGCAAGTCCAACACTCTAACCGTTAAGCCACAACTTCCCCCATTTATTATATATTATTATTAGAAATAAAAAGAAACATTCAGATAAATGTGTTTTTTTGTTATTCAGTAATTAATGCTTCAGAGGGTCTTTTGTTTAAGTTTAAGTGTGCTACATAATATTGAAGCAGATGATAAAATAAAAAGCCACTTAAGTGTTCTTAAGGAGAGCACACTTTCATGTTTCTTAACACACTTAAGTACACTTTTAAAACATGCATTTTTTTAATAATGTCAAATTAAATGTTTTGCTAACAAGTACATTTTAAATGTTTGTTTTAAAAATCTTTTGTTGTGAATTAAAGATGTACACTTATTTATATATAATACATTGACTAATATACTAAAAACTTGATTGACATACAAGTTTCAACAGAAATGGCATTAAAATATTTTAGTTTACCATAAATTCTTGCCATTTTAAAAGCAGTAGAAGTAATTATGAAATTACTTATAAATATGCACTTAAGTCCTACTTAAGTGAGTCAAAAAGCACTTTGAATATTTTACATTTAAGCTATAATAAATCTTTTAATAAAAATTGCAGTTCACATGCAGTTAAGTGTCCGAATAAATTACATTTAGTTCGCACTTAAGTATATTCTTTTAAAAATATATAATTCCTCCAATAAGTAATCTTTTTAAAAGAAAAATGTATTTCTTTTTTTTTAAGGGGTTACATGACCATCAGCTTTTTTCATTTGTCAGCATGCATATTATCTATTTATGGTTCACTCTTGTTTATTTCCTGGAATTGTGTTATCAGTGCAGTGCATTACAATGGCTGAGCATCAGCAGTGTCCGGAGCATCTGGAACTTCTGTCTATGCACTAATTAAATTCTCTCATTCATTTCCATGCTGCCTGCTCTTTCAAATCTTAATTAAGGAACATGTTTATGAGAGCTGTTAGGTCAATTTAATTTGATCTATGGCTTCTTAAGCAAGCAAGTGATAACCTTTTTACAAATTTACCTCACACACATGTTGGAGTTGGTAAATTTCATCTATATCACAAGTTTAATGCACAGTTTGACAGTTTAACTCCTTCTACTTCAGCCGAAGAACTTAACTGTCAAGGCCTTGTTCCTTGATTCTGAGTGAAAGTTAAGACTTCTACCTGGTCTTAAAGGACATTCATTCTCTCAATTATAAAAGGGGTTACATGGTCTGTGATGGGAGCTGGTCTCTGTGCATCAATGTGACAACAACACTGGTGTCTCAGAGACGCAACTGAGGTTGTAGACCCCCATACCCCCTCGCGTCTGACTGTAACAGGTCTTGATAGATTACTCACACGGCGCTTTGGCTGCTGGCCTGTTATTCAAGCCCTGTGAGGCAGTCTCGCCCTCTGGCTGGTGATTTACTGCCTTATGTCTCTGTAAATCAATCTGTGGCGAGTCCGTGGGCCTTCCTCTCTACCCTGCCGTGACGCACTGAGCTACTTAATGTCAGATGCTCTATGATGTATGGAGGGCCAAATATTTGATTTGGCAATGGTCTCAGAAGAAGGAAATTCCTCCACTCTCTTTGGTAGGAGTTTAACAAATTGGTTATTATTCTGTGTAGTTGATCAAAGAAGTGCTAAAGGTGAACAATCGCATTGCTGTTTAGTTTTCACAGTATCTAGTTCTGTACTGAAGTGGTTTCGGAAAGCAGGGGGAAAACTAGACCAAAGGCAAATAATAAAATGCAACTATGTAATCATGTTTAATTAGGATTTATAACAACAATAATAATATCATCTTGAAAATATTTTACTTTTATAATTTCTTAGAAAAAAAAAAACTATGTTAAAAGTACAGCATATTAATATTTTGTAGAGAATTCTGTTCACCAACTCAAAGTCACGTGGTGTTACCAATAAAACCCATGTGGATTTTAAACTATTTAAAAAGGTCTGAACACTCTTATTTTCCACAGACCCATATTTCACTAATATAAATTCAAATAATAAAAAACAACTTTAATTATATTTAATTAGGATTCATAACAAAAACAACAAAAAACAACATATTATTATCTTGAAAACGGTTTTACTTTTATTATTATTTCTTAGAAAAAAATATTTGACCAGTATTGCTTATTAATAGTTCTAAACATTTTGTTCACCAATTTAAACTCAAGTGGTGCGACCAATAAAATCGAAGTGGATTTTAAGACATTAAAAAGTTGGCACAACCCCATATTTAATAATCATTTTTATTTAAATGTATAACGACAACAACATACAACAATTCTATCTATATTTTAATCTTTTAATAATCCAATTTTTTTGTAAATATTCAAATTTATACACACACATATATAAAGTTATGGTGGTGATTCTTTCTTAAATGGCAGTATAGCATTTACTTTATGGCTCTACTGCAAAAATCTTAGATTAAGAAAATAGTACATAGCCTCTTCCATTTTATGCGGGCAGGATAAGAACCAAAGCCTGGCTGCTTTTCTCTTTTTTCTTTCTTTTTAGCCCCAGCAGGCCTATATTCTGAGATTTATGCAGCAGAATATGGACTGATAACCCTTCATCTGTTCACCGTGTGAATTATTCTCTGCTCTCACTATCTGTCTCACCCTACACAGCCAGGATTCATATGGCTGCATGGCAGAATTTGTGTCCTTCACAGCAACATGGCCAGCAGCTGAGATTGTGTGTGTACGTGTGTGTGTGTGGCCTGCCTGCCGAAATGTGTCAGTTGGTCTCTCTCGACTTTCCATTCTCCCCAGATTGCAGCACAGACTGTGAGACGTTAACGTATTCATGCCACATTTCCATTCCTCCCTTCAGAAGTGTTGTGAAACAGGATATTAAGACATCATCTGAAGGAGTTTCATCTCTGCAATGAAACACAAAATCAAGAAAATGGATCTTTTGGCTTGTAATGGATTACTTTGTGCATTTTGCGCTTTGAATGGCCTGTCATGAAAAGGAAAGCATCTCCTCTCTGTCTCTTTCTCTTTGGGTTCAGTTATAGATGTGCTGATTTGGTGGATTAACCCACTGACTCAGTCTTCCCTTAGCAGGCAGGAAATTAAAACAGAATCATGTCTTTTCTAAACTTTCAACTTCAACTGACCCCAGAGAATCTGAAACCTTTTCTTTTCCCTAGTGTCCACCCAAAACCTTCATCTGAAGCCTTAACATCTAAGGACATCTAACATGCAGACACTCATGTTCTTCTCCCGCAATAAGACAGCAAAATTAAAAAGAAAATTTGACTTCATATACTTCAACAGCCCCAGCTGCTGGATTATAACATTCATTAAATACTTTGAGCTCATTTTTTCCCCGATGCGACATAACCATTTTTGCCTTGTCATTTATTTTTATTGCCGCTAGTTTTTCTGACACTGTTCGGTTCCACGTTGTGTCACGCTGTATTTGTTTAATTTGGGATGACAAATGCCAAGTTACTTTTTAATTACACATATGAATCGCTGTGTTATTAAAAAACAAATTCGTTCCCAGATTAAGGGTATAATGAGAATTATTAGCCGGTTTCATTACCGAAATCCAATCTCGCTTTGGCCAGTGGGGGAAAATAACCTTCCAGCAGAGAATAACGCAGTCGCTCTGAAAGCAGTCTGATGTCTCTGCTGCAATCTTACTGCCTCTACACATAATGCCTTTGGAATGTCGAGCTCTTTTTGAACATAAATTAGCATTTAGACAAACAATCAGCCCCAAACAGAGCAGTTTCACTTGTTAACTTGCATTTAAATGGCTGCTTGGCTCCATTGCGGACTCTGGTATAAGGCAGGCTGTTAGTTGATGAATTCGGGTTTAATTCAGTGCGGGGACGGTGCACAGGCTTGCGGGCGCCGTTTGTTTTTCCAGCGCTGACATTCATCTCCCTCCTACCTCCGCTCTTCTCCACCTCCTCGCCGCATACTGACATCCGTCTCCTTTATGTACGAGGCATCTGACATTTCTAATGTCATGCATAATCTTGACAAACAATCTTTTTCGATGCATGGAAATAACTGGCTGAAACAAATGGGAGGGCTTGCTGTTTCTTCAACTGTGGCGTATTAGTTCAAACTGAGACGGCTAAGATGATAATAACGTCACTAAATGGTTCAACTTTACGAGGATAAATGATTATGCCCGTGTTTTCCGCCCCCGCTCGCACCCATCTGAAGGAAACATGGCGTACTGTCTGCTGTTTGGGTTTCGTTTCATTACGCATTTTTAATTTTGCTCGGCTCATTCATTAAACTCACAAAGGAACGAACAAAGACAAGTAATTAAAGCTAACAGAGCGGATCTCGTCACTATTCAGCTCAACTTTAATACACCTGAAGAGTAAATAATTAGAGCATGATATTAAAAATGGAAAGATAAAAGTGTCTGTCATGCTCAGAGATGTGTAGAAAAAAAAGAATGCATGGAGGAGGGGTACAGGTAAGCTCGTCAAGGCTGTGAAACTATTAGCTGATAAGATTTAATTGTTTTCTGTCTATGGCTAAATATAGCCATTTTACTTGTAAGAGTGGTTTTCTCTAAATATTATACTTGACATTGAGGGGAAGAAATAAGGAAACATAGCACAATTCTATTTTATAAGGAAAGAAAAATGTTTTTCAAATCAGTCATGTGGTGCAACCAACATGTAGAGGGAAAAAAACATAAAACATTACATCAATGGAGACTCTTGTCTCTTAAAATATCAGATAATTTGAGCTTTATGACTAGGCAAGGTTAAATTAGGACCTAAAGGTTGTAAAATGTCATGTGGTGCAACTCCTCTAAAATTATTTTTATAAATGAATGAATAAATGAATGAATCCAATCCCCAAAAATGTGCTGTATAAAAACCATGCATGGTGCACAACATTATGATCATACAGAATCTAAAACCCTTAACAATGAGAAAAACAAGAAAGCATAAAATACATTTGGTAATCCTTTTTTGTAAGCAAAGTTTGTTCTACTATAACACTACTAAACTCTCTTCCTAGGTCTAAATTCTTGCTGAAGGTGATCCATACAAATTTAATGGTGGCTGTATCCTGTAATGCCTGCATGGTCGCCCATCTGTACGATTAATTTCAGACTTTCATATTGGACTGATGAGGTTGGGGTCTCTTAATGGGGTTTGAGATGACTTTGAAGGCTTCAGTAAACAACCATTCTTGAACCCAAACACCTCTGACCCTCTGTCACTGATGTTAGGCTCTCCAGACAGGGGTCAACAGCTACAGACACACTTGAACTTTAACAGAGAACTCTCAACATCCCATAGGAGGGTGAAAAGTTTCTCTGTGAAATAGTTGAAAGTGAAACAGCAGTAATACTAAAGTTCTTTTAAACTTCAGTAGACTTTAAAAAATATTTTCGTGTGAAGAAAAGAAAATGTAGAAGATTTTATGACTGTCCACGTATTGGTGCAGCAATCACCTCAGAAAACCTTACATATGGAAGCCATTCAATTAGCACTTCCCATACTTTTCTCCATGGGTTCTTGGGTAAATTAGCATGTTAAGTTTGTTGAGACCATGCTGAGATTGAAATGGGTTTGAACATTAGCTATAGTTTATTAATCTGTCAGATGTCTCACTTCCCTGATCGCATTTTAATGCTGGTTTCTTATTCAAGAATTTATTACACCATGCTTTTGATACAGGCTTTTGATCCAAAAATAAAGGATATGGTTAAATGAAGTAGACGCAGGTCTATGTTTATGCATCACGCTTCATTAAGAATTGAAATTCACACTGAAGTGTCAGTGATGCTAGATTTTGTTTATATCTAATAATCAATTCAAATGCAAACAATACTTTGAATAAATATTTCCTACAATGAGCATGCTTTAAATTCTGAATAATATATATATATATATATATATATATATATATATATATATATATATATATATATATATTTTTGTAATGTCTGTGTAATGAAGTCTTTTTAGTAATTTAACATCATTTAACATAAAATTGTTAAAAATAGTATTTTAACAACTTTAACAACAAAACAAAAGTCAGTGGTGTGACCAACACAATTTTTTTTCTTTTTTTTTTTGTGCAATCAAGAAGATTCATCAAACGGGTGATTAGATCTGAAAGATCATCACATTTATTGCTGATCTGAAAAAATAAATGCATTTTAGGATCTTCGAGTCTTAACCTGCTCTGTGGATTTCATCAAGGCTCTGAGTTTGTATTCTGACACTTAGAATGTCAAATCCTTTCTACTGAGAGCAACCGAGCACAGCCTCTCTTGTGGGAGTGATGAACCTTCACTCAGAAGTTTTGGCTGTCACTCATTCTTATCTAAAGAGCAGCATGTTTCACCTCTTGTGCTGCCACAGTTACTCACCCCTGCACCCTGATCTCCCCATACCGATCTTCACCGAAGAGAGAGCCATATTTAAGTGGCTTTAAGGGAGTAACAAAATGAATAAGCTCTTCTCCTTGAATGGGTTTCAGATGGGTTAGGCACAGTCTGGTCTTGACATGCCTGTGGAGACCGGGCTCTGCGGCAGTGCAGTGGTTGACACAGTTTGCCTTCGAGCTTCTAGCTCAGCTTGTCACTCACTCTGATGCTCCGCACAGGCCAATAATTACTTTTCCAATCATAGCAGCCCAGCATCAGACCAGAGGGACCCTCAGTCAGAAACACAGCACTCAACACATCTCTTTTACTCTTTACTTCCTGTCTCTCTCTTTTTATTCTCATGTTGAATTTTAGTGTGTCTATCGCGCTCAGAAGAACATGTTCATTGCTGAAAAGACCAACTTAATGATGATTTTTGGTCGTGACAGTTCAACATCAATGAGACTGTTCACTGTTTTTATCACTAAGCTTCTCTATCCATCCTAGTAAAGCAAATACAAATTTACCTTTTTGAACATACTTTAGTAAAGTATAAATACTTTTGTTGACTTAAAGAGACAATTTGTATTTAATAGTATCTGCAATAGCCTACCGCGATGAATCTTTACTCTACCGTGGGTGTCGAGAAAACACTCAATACAGTGCAAGTGTCTTCTATCGTGTGAGTAAAGGCCTACTTGAGAAATATTAGAGGTACACTCAGAGCTCGAGAGTGAATTCCATTGCTTTTTATTACGTTACAAATTTTTAGAACGCTTCAAGCTTGTCACTGACGTCACTGGGATTGGCTATAAAAGCGGCACATTTCCTCATGAGCGCAGTGCTGTTTACATCGGTACTTGATTTCACCTGCACACTTTATAGGGGTTATAGGGGCACCATATATTTAGATAGTTTAGTACTGGGGGTGGGGGGTTTGAGTTAAAGGGGTTAGGGACCACCTGAGGACCTCATGAAGCTGGAAGTAGGGCATAGCCTGCGAGGTAGGTGGGTGGGAAGGAGGGGAGCCCTAGATCGATTAGTAAGCATTTTTTATTACTGTTTCCAAAAACAGACTCACCAACACTCATTACACATCACATTATAAGTATCACATACAGCAAACAAAGTACCAAAAAGTATGGTGTTTTGACATGAAGGGTAAGCTATGCCATGGTACCAGTATCATGCTGTATG
The DNA here is from genome assembly GCF_018340385.1 of Cyprinus carpio. Classification (NCBI taxonomy): domain Eukaryota; kingdom Metazoa; phylum Chordata; class Actinopteri; order Cypriniformes; family Cyprinidae; genus Cyprinus; species Cyprinus carpio. The sequence continues at coordinate 11,448,311 of NC_056605.1, forward strand.
TTCCATGCTATTACTGTCTATAACCTATTGTCATTATATAATGTAGTTATATTGTTTCTTAATATTTTATAGCTTATATTTTTGCCAAAGATCTACAGTGATACCTCTGTTTCTCTAAAGGTACTTTTACTTAAGACTGACAATTATAGTGTCCGTTCCTGACAGACAATCATTCTTTGTATTAGTGCTTGGGATTTTTCATTTAGTTTTTCATTGTTACTCCAGTAAGTGGCGATAAGTGACTGTCTTTATTATAGAAGATCATTCACTCTCAAACTATCCGTTCAAATCACTGATTCATTCAGGAACTAATCACAACTGCTGTGTTTTTCATGGAGACGCGACGTTGATTCAGCATTGGCTTCGTTTAGGACTATTTTCATTGGTGGGGCAAAATAGACGATATGTAACATACTTGTGTCCAAAATGTAAGTTAGACTACTCAATATTAACTTGTTTATTAACTGCATTTTTATAAGCAGTATTAGCAAGCAATCATGCTGCTGGTCAGTAACATTAGGCCTAGCCTAGGTCTGTTTCAGCTGTAGGCATGACACCTAAAATAACTCTTCCTTGTGCGACATTACTTGTTTAGCGTGTCCATATCAACAGAATACAGCAAAATAAGATGTATAGCCTACCTCTATGAGGATTCTGATATGATTTTTTCTGTCCTAAAGAAGGAAGTATCCAGGTAGGCCTACATATTTTTAAAACGGAAATGAGATGTATAGAGACATGACACATAGTTTCTCTCTAAAGCATACATCTGTGTTGCTGACGACGTGTGAATAAATATGTTTACCACCATGCTATGTATAACGTTATATTATAGTGCAATTTTAGCACACACATATTGATTTGTTGCTGCTGATATGCTGGCTTGTGGAAGTGAAAATAGAATTGTGTCAGAATCTAAAAGGAAGAAACCAGATGTGTGAATATGTCTCTAAATTTAAATTACTGTGCCAGCAGAAAAGGGCTGGGAGTGTGCGTGTGTGTCTAAAGATTACTTTTTGCTCATGTGCTGCTTTTCAAAAGCGAGGCTTGTGTATGACATTAATTTTGGCTTACTGCGGTATAGAAGAGATTAGAGTAGCAAACTGTCCTGATAATACTCTGTCTGAAGAGAACTTACTCTTTTCCCACTATACTGCTCCTCACACACATGTAGTTTTCCTCAACAGCTGGAAAAAGGCTTAGCGCCATAAAATGGGACACTGTTTTACTTGCTCTTTAATGCTGGTCACCGGGGAAGAAATGCTGTGAGCTGGGGAAACCCCCCGTGTGCTTCTGAAGTGTCTTTAATGACTTCACCAGCTCACTGAGCTCAGGTTAAAGGCTTCACCGTGACTGAATCGTGCTTTATATATGATACTTCAGCTCGGAGATGTTTTGCATAAGAATTCAGCTTATGAGAAGTAGAGTCTGGCATTAATTTTCATTGTAATTGACTCGTAGGAGGTTTGGAGTGGGTTGACTTGGTACAATCCATTCCCTGGGGCTTCCTCTGTTTGTCCCTGTTTATTGTTTCTTCTTTCTCTCAGAGAATCAATTTGTGGGGCTGAGATGGGATTTTTACACTCTGGGGAAAAGCATCCTCAGGTGCCAAGACAAAATCAAGAGCAGATATCTTCTTCAGGCCTGTGGAAGCTTTCGAGGAGGTTCGATCAATATTCAGACCAGTTTCTTAACAGCTCCTGAAACCTCTCACTCAAAAACTGTCAGAAAACAGTCAGAAAACATCTTTGGTTTGTTTCATATGCACACGTGCGTTCTTTCCTGTAGATGTTTAAAGCCAATCAAAGCTTTATGTAACTGCCAATTCTTCCCCTACCACATGAGAAAGAATTGCAGTGTTTGTTTACCTCTGTGGTAATGTTTGCATAGATTTTGAGATCTGAGAGCGATGTGTTTATCAGGTTGCTGAGATTCCATTTCCTTGATACATAATCCGTTTTATATCTACAAAAGAGCACGTTGGAAGGTTATCAAAGTAGGCAAGTGTTTTTCATTTCACTGTCCACTCTACAGTAGGGTGGATTTCTTGGAGTGCTCTGCACTTATGTATACGATATCATGTTCACCCTCTTCTTTAGTGCCTTCTGGGTATGTTAAGTATCTATTAGGATCACTCCATAAATGTCTGTATATATTTGTTTAAAGAGGAAGCTCTCAGAAGCTCCCAGACTAATTAGATTTATGGATTTATACAGGACAAAAATTCAATCTGTAAACAGTTTTTAAACTAATATTTGTCAAGCTTTTGCAAAATATGATAAATTATAAAGATTCTTGAGCCTTGATTACAGTTCAGGAGTCAACTATTTGTTTGTTTTTTCTGCGTTCTCAGTCGAGCCAATAGTTAACATTTTCATTGGTCCCACCACAAAAAAGTAAAAAAAAAAATTTTGTTATAGCAATATATTTTTATATATACTAGGATTATTTTTTTCCCTCATTACATTTTAGGTTTTTCGTGCACTTAAATTTTTATTTTTCCTTATTAAAAAATTACTAGCTGTAGTGTTTTTATCTTATATTACACTCTTTTTAATATCCATCACAACTTGCTCTTTCATTTCGAATTTATGCATGTTTGTATATCACTCTAAAGTTTTAACTTCAAGCAGTCTTGCAGTGCATGTTTATTTTAATATACTGCGATGTATAAGATATAGCAAAATTTGTATTGTCACTTTATATTGTCATTGTGATATATTTTGTCATATACATACAATTTATATGTTGCCCAGATGTAGTGCAAACTATATTTGGCCTGATTTCAACTGTTAATCAGTAAGGCGTTTACATACACATCCGCTAAACAACCAAACAAAAAAAAAAAAAAAATTTAAGAGTCAGAAAATGTCCATGTTAAACTAAATTATCACTGTTTTTTGGTGCCAGAAACCTTGACTTGCATTGTAAGTGCAGGACCTTGTAAATGAAAGAAAAAAAAAATCAATGATAATATGCATGATATGAACCCTTCAAAGATTTAAATAAAAGTGACACATCTGTGTTATCACATCATAAATCTTAACTATTGTAACTTTCACAGGTAAACCGTACAATCTTGTCCGATCAAAGTCATTTCCTCCTTTTTTGGTAATTATGCTTAAAGAAAGGTTAAATGTGAAATGCTAATTAGCCTCCTCATGGTTATGATGGTAGTCTCATGAGAGTCATTGTGGTTTAAAAGGTTCTTAGCGCAAAGTGTGATCGGACTGGTAATGTCAGGATTAACTAAAGTTCATTAGCATGGCCATCACCTCTTTGACAGCTCCAGGATCAGTTCTCACGCACATACTGTATAAGGCCCCTCCTCTACCATTTAGCCCTTTAAGGGCTCAAGAGAGAGAAGATAAAAGCAGAAGAGCTAAATTTGCTGACTGTGTTTGTTCAATGCAGATGTCAGGTCCTGGGTTCCAAGTTATCGATGGTGGTTCATTAGTCATTTGGTGAGAGTGCCTGTAATTGCTGACTGTCCATAATAAGGACAACTCCCTTTGGACATATCCATAATGATAGAGTGATTGGGGTTGGACCTCTTGTGACTGACAGACTAAAGCTTGCATTGCACAGGACATATTAGGCCTGCAGACAATTTGACCAGAGAGATTTTTTTAGCTGTGTGTAAGTTTTCATTTGTTTAATGCCCCGTTTATATCTCAGCTAAATATTCAGATACTAAGTAAACCATTGGTAGGTTGATTTAGTGTAAAGACTGCACGTTCATTTACATGCACAGTTATAATTGAGCTATAGTCTTCATTATAAGTGAGCTATAGTCTTCATTACTCTGTCCAAGTGTACTTGACACAATCCGTAATTGAGTATTTTGTCACCTCTGTCTTTCGGAAACAGTGTGCAATGTTGAGGCCAAATATCGTTAATGAATATGTACATCAGTTAAAGGAATATTCCTGATTCAATACAAGTCAAGATCAGTCAACAGCATTTATTGCATAATGTTAATCATTAAAAAAAAAAAAAAAGATAATTTCTTTAGAAAAAGCAAAATTATTAGTTACTAATATAATTTACTAAGGTTATTAATTTAGTCTGCTTAATCCCCGACCCTTACTTACAATCAATTGCAAGCACACACTGAGCCAACTGATGAACAGAACCAAATCCCCACCCTACATTTTTTTCTTTTTGATAATTTGTTTTACTCTGATATTGAGAAAAATCTCTTGCTACTTCCATTTTATTGTAACTTTAAAAGAGGGGCACATTGATTAAACTGATCTTGTTGATTGAACTGATCTCAAAATATTCCTTATGGTGTTTGTATGGCATTTGAATCATTTTAGTTTTAGTTCGATCTTTTAATTTTCATGTTAACATATTTTCTTACTTGTTTCCAACTAGCCCAACACTGCAACACTTCTCAATCACTGGTGTCATTTTGATGGTTGGGCTATCCATTAAATAAGTGCAGAGCACTCCAAGAAATCCACCTTACTGTAAAGTGGACAGTGAAATGAATCCGTGTTACCCCAGGCACATCATTTTATTCGGATCTTCCAATGTTTCTCTATGGCACTGAAACCTAAAGATGTCTGAGTTCTGCTCCCCGCGCAGCTGATACTCAACTGCCATTGGCTCATCTGCGTTTGAGGGGAGGGGCTTACCGTTAGGTCAGTTATAGATGGGGATAGTGTCCTGTTTGAAAACAGTCAGTGTTTTTACAGTTCCATTTGGTGTTATCTGAAATCAAGTTATCCTGTGCATGGTAAGTGTGTGTGTGTGTGTGTGTGTGTGTGTGTGTGTGTGTGTGTGTGTGTGTGTGTGTGTTTGTGTTTGTGTGTGTGTTTGTGTGTGTGTGTGTGAGGGAAAGAGGCAAATGTAAAATATTTAAAACCCAGTGAAATATTTAAGACCTGGTCTGCGTTTTACTTTTACAAAAACATGTTGAGAGACACCCGGACACATCTGCTCACTACCGAAGGAGCTCCCACTAGGAACTCAAGCGCAGAGCGTCTGAAGAATGTGCCAGACAAGGTTAATGCGCACCATACGACCATCGCGCCCCTCAAGTCACGTATCCCCCACCTGAAAACCCAGCCAACTTTGACGAACGGAAAAGTGACGAGTCCTCAACTAAAACGATGGGAGAAGGTCTCAACAGTTCAGTGGATATCGCTGTGTGTTTCCACAAGCAATGGAAGAGAATATCTAATTAATTCCATTGTGTATGACCCTCAAGTTTAGATATTGAGGGTCATTGAACAAGTCCTATTTAACAACTGTTTCTCATTAGAGGCTCCGGTTGTTCAGAACTAACTCTAGATGATGCATTTGGGGAAGTACTCACTGTAAGTGACTCTGAAAGGAAAAGCATCATGCATGCCAGAAACATCCCTCTAATAGGGTCCTGTGCTCCATTTTCAATTGGATTTTGCTAATAGGCTGTATATGGGCCCTAGGGGAGCCTCAAATTGGCTTCGTAGTGTCTCTAGTTTTGTTCCCAATAATCAGCACCCATCTGGCCCGGAGAATAGGAGGCAAATACTCCCCAAATGCAGCCCTCCGCCTCTCTTCCTCCACCACCAGCTGCTCTGGGTCCCTTTAACGAGAGTGGAGAGAGCTGATCAGCAGTAACCACTGTACAGAGATGCACATCTCCCCTCATATGTGTTATACTGTTATAAAACACATTATCTGTTGTGTTTGTGTCTACTGTGTTTGTGTGTGTGGAAGATGTAAGAGAATTAGAGAGCAAGAGCATGTGCCGAGGACACCCTGGGTGGTGCTACACTGTCCTAAGGGCTGTGGAAATTGTTGATGATCAGAAAATGTAGCTTTTAGGAACTGTGTATAGCAGGATTGGGTAAATTCAGAATATAAGGATTGGCTCCCTTTGATTCCGTTAGTGTGGAATTTGAATTGAATTGGTCACGCCCTATAGGATGATGAATTGGAATTTGAATTGGAATGACAGGAAGTGGAATTTACTGAAATGCAATTCAGGGAACTCAATTTAATTCATTAAATATATAAATGAAACATAACATTTCTGTAGGTGGCCTTTTAAACATAGATTATGTTTGATTGGTTCTGAAAATTCCCCATATGTGTGTACGATAACATTATTATGGGTAATTCACTCTGAAAAATTTCGTTCCATGTGAATTCTTATTTTGGTCTATGCTTCAGTTTGTGCTCACTGCATGCGTACCTTAGCAATGGGGCATTTTTTATATAAATTCACTGTAAAGTAATGTGTAGTGTTTTTTGTAAATACATTCATGTTGTCTCTGTGATAAACACTCTAAAAATTAAAGGGTTTCATGGGCTGATGAGAATAGGGGTTCATGAGTTGATGAAAAGCTAATTAACTCAATCGAATATGAAATGATATAGTAATGGGGCAATTAATTGAATAAAACTGAAATCTCAATATAATGTATACATATTTACTTTTTATTTACCTTTAGACTTCATGAATATATTTTTAGATATAGATTAGCCTTGTTTTCATATAAAATCAAATGTCATGTAGTAGTTGAAATTAAAATCACAATAAGTAACTGCAATACAATTTTTGGCCAAGTAGTGCAGCCATATATATAAAGAATTTTAAAATGAAACAATCAAAATAAAACACTTACTAAAAAGATAAAATCATTTCTGTTTGTGAGCATTAACCAACATCAGAGTCAGTGAACATGAGGATCTGTTCAGTTTATTGAAAATAAATACAGGTGGTACTTCGATATTTTATATCTAAGGGGTTCGGCTGACAAAAAAGAACCATTCAGTGAACAGTTCTTAACAGAACCATTTTTTCTTAGTTTAAAGAGCATTTTAATCATGTAAAGAACTTTTTCCCACTATAAAGAACCTTTTGTCCAATAGAAAGGTTCTTTATGAAATCATAGATGCCAATTACCAATGTTCATTTCTAAGAATGAAGAGTCTGTGTAAAGGGCTGTTCAGTGTTTTGCTGATACAAAACAACCGAAAGTCATTCATTGTCATTCAGAGTTGGTGATTTATGAGCAGCGCTCATCTGAAAGTAAAAACACGTTATATCAGATCTACTGTTACAAAGACATATATTTTTTCTTTTAATTTTCATCAGTGTTACTCAGACTAAAATGGCATTATTAAACCAAATATTCAAAAAGTATATATTAATAAAACGTTTATCAACATTTATTAAAAACGTCAAAATCTGATCTGAAATTACATTTAAAAGAGTGCATATAATGCTGTGAATTCCTTATGCTTCAGTTATTCATTGAGAACATCAATCACATCCTGACACATGTGTACAACTACAGGTACTTTATCACGTTATCTCTATTTATGTTGAGCTCTCTTTATGTATGAGCACTAATTCAACTGATGCATCTCTAAACTCTTCAGTTGAGAGGATATAATGCACCTTTGATGGCGTGAGGTCACAAGTGGTGTTTACTTTCTGCCACCTCAGTCGCAACACTGCATCAAGCACACATAGAAAAGTCATGCATCAAATTATGCATAAAACTTCAAGCCCAGGGGGCCGCACTCTCTGGTACACAACAGAGCCCAAATTAATCTCTGTCATTACTAATGCAATTGCAGCCTCTTTGTTTAATAAACAGTTTGTCAGTGATTTATTGTAGGGTGACTGTAATTTGATTGCCAGAGGAACAGGGCGGATATGCATATGGCAGCCGGTTCAGATAAACAGAATTATTAGTGGCTGTTAGCACGAAGCAGACATCACAGTCACACCGTACCGCAAGCTCAGAGGAGGGATGGGGGGCGGGAGGGTGCAATTACCCCCAAATTACATAATCAGCCCCTGATGGATGATTCCACTCGTCCGTTACAGCCCCCGCAGAACGCATCCACACAAACGCAATAATGTCAAGGAAACGGAGGAATGCCTAATGACTTTTGTTTTGTGCTTGTGTCGCTTCTGTCTCTCTTCTCGGGTTGATTTAAGCACTGAGGCTGTAAGGTCTCTGCCTGGACTCAGTTAATATAGTGAGGAATGATGATGACTTTTGTGCGTGCCTCTGAGAGGAAATGCCCAATCAAGCTGTGTTTTCTGCAGTCTTGCCAAACTTTAAGAGCACAGTGTGATGATCCAACAAGTGTCACCATTGTCTCTCCATTTAAGATGTTAGGAGGAAGGGTTTGAGTAAGGATTTTGGAATCTTGAAACCTGTATGTGGTGCATTAGGCGATATGACATGAAAGATATGCTGTTGGAGAACAGTGCCGAGTAATACTTTTGGGGATACAAAAATGAAATGTTATCTTTTACTCACGCTAATGTTGTTCCAAATCTGTATGATTTTCTTTCTTCTGTGGAACATAAAATATTTTGAAAAATGTCACAATGTGTTTTTTTTTTTTGTCTAGAAATAAAAATGAGAGTCCAATGTTGTTTTGTATTGACAAAAACAGTTAAAATTGTTGTTCAGAATATGTTTTTTGTGTGTTCCACAGGAGAAAGAAAGACATACAAGTTTAGAATGACATGAGGGTGAGTAAATGATAACAGAATATAAATTTTTGGATGAACTATCCCTTTAATGTAATGAGTTTTAAAGAGTTTTTGAGTGAGTAAAATGGCTACATGAAGACAGAATAAACGTAGTGAAACAGGACGGAAAAAGAAGATGGCTGTTTTTTTTGAGGGATATGAATTTAATTTGATACCCAATTAAACCCTTGATTTATGGTTGTTTGATGTTTTTTTTTTTTTTATTTTTTTTTTTTTTTTATTTAAAACAAAGATTAAAAATCAACAATATATATATATATATATATATATATATATATATATATATATATATATATATATATATATATATATATATAAAATATTACTTTTTAAAATAACAATAATTTATTATTATTTCTAAGAAAGTAATTTTTTTTCCCTTTTTAAAGTTGAAGGTGCTGGAATGCTGTTGTATCCCAATTTAACACGTGTATGTCTTTTTTTTTTCTGCCAATATTACTTTTAATGTATTCTATTTTCTTTTGATACAGCAAATTCAAAAATCCATTTCACCAGTCTTACTATTTTTAAATGTTGTATAATGATTTTTAAATCACTGCTAACTGTTCATATGTCAAATCAAAGTGCTACTTCAGTCATATATGTATGAACACATATGTGTGGTTGACATTGTGACAGATCAATAATTTAACTTAACCACACAAGAGCTTGTTTAGTAAGAAACAAAGCAGGTTGAAGGTAACCTACTATGTTCTGACTCTCCAGCACTAGATGGCACTGTGTAACAGATAGGGGTTACCCCTCAGGCCCGGTCTTCTGAATGCTGTAATGAACCAGCAGTATAACACAATGACCTCCAGTGCCCTCTCTGCTCTGTTGCCGGTGACTCAATTGTAATTCTGATTTGCCGGTGGAATTCTAATTTTGAGTTTGTAGGAAGTGCATTGACTTGCAGAAACAAACCTTTGGATTGTGCATAAACACAACCCCACCGTCACCTGCATTCTCCAGCCGCAGCTGAAAAGAGAGTAATGAATAAACATTAAGCAAATAGTGTACAAATATAGGCTATACACAACCTAATTTCCATGTGTTGATACATTTCATGGATGGGTTATTTGAGGCATCGTTGGTTGGAGGTGGAATCCTGGTGTGAATTTCACCTTAGTGATTATTAGACATCCCTGTTCCATCCTGTGTAAAACACAATCTATGCACACAAACCCATCAATGATTTTTATATTTCTGTCTTTTATGCTGTGTTTAACTTTTTTTTTTCTTTTTGATTCTTTGCTAATTTTGGTAGTTTTGTATGTTGGTTCAGGGTTGGCATAATCTGAGTTCTTCAGAGGAGTTGGCATCATCTCTTCTCAGGTGTTTGGTCAAATCATCATAAGAGGCTGGATCCAGACTGAAGCTTGTGTAATTCCTAGTTACCTCGGGAGGCCCATCCTGTGGCAGAAACAGAAAAGCAGAAAAATTGTAATAGCTGCTGTGCAAACCATTTCAAGCAAAGAATGATAATGTGCATTTGATCAGATATAACTGGAGTACAAGGTTATGAGATCCATTATCTGAATGCTTGGCTAAATAGATGTGTCTTTAAATTTAAACAGAGAGCGTGTGTCTGAACGCTGAACGTTATCAGGAAGGCTATTCCAGAGTTTGAGAGCCAAATGCTAAAATATTCTATTTCCTTTTGTGTACTTTGCTGGGTACTACCAAAAGTCCTGAATTTTACGACCTTAGGGAGCAGGATGGATTGTAGCATGATTGTAGCAAGACTGGTTAGGTAGCTGAACCTTAAGCCCGAGACACACTGCACGATTTTCAGATGTCCCAGACGAAAGATTTACATTGTGAAACAATCATGGCGATTTCTGTGATCATGGCTTCTATTCGGTGGTCCTGTGTCGTACAGTGAGAGAGGTTCAGAGACGGCTGTTGTCATGGTCTTGTGACCAAAGATAGCCTACAATCATCTTCTGACAGTGTCAGAAATTCAGCATGATCATCACACAGTGTTTGCTGCTATGACCCATGTTTAAAGATCAGCCAATAAAAATGTGATATGAAATCAACGCGACATGGCGCTAAAACATAAAACTACTTACCTCAAGCCTATATCCCTTCCTCTTTCGCCGCTTCCAATTTTTTTCAGCACACATAAAAACTACTGCCAAAGTGTGATTCATTTGTTTACCACACTAGCGCATGCTGATGACGACGTTTTATTCTTCTATAGAAACATGCGTCGTGTGCGTTCAGGTCATGTCGGACAGATTGTATTTACGAGTTGAACACACATGAACACCACAAGAAAGTAGTTATTACTAGTGGGAAACTCAAAATTTTCTTTAAGTCAGAGTTTCCGAGTTGGGAGCATGTCAGTAAGAAAACATGTCGGATGCAATGGATGCAGCCAAGGACTAGATAAGCAGCATCTGTACTGATGGTATGTTTGTTGAAATTAATTAAAAAAAAATCTATATTTTTTGTAATGTACAAAAAAACTATATGTTACATATACAAAATAATAATAATAATATATAAGAATATATAATGATTCAGTTTACATCAAAACACAAATCACAGCAAAAACAGTGATGCACATTTTTTTTTTTATCATTTTGTAGATTTAAAGTTAAAAAATCGTTGAATTTTGTGTAGAAAAGTTAATCGAAAAGTTAAAAGTTAACATCTTGATCTGACCAAAGTGACTTGAGCTCATAGGTTTAATGTAAGTTTGCTTTAGCCTAATTTATTTTCAAGATCTGAGGTAAAATATCTGTTATTGCTTTCACTATGGCTATAAAGATCACACAAAATAATATTAAAACTCACATTAGACACTTTTAACATTGAATAAATCACATAATCATTGGGTGAGGTTTTATTACCTGAGATTTGTATGGTGTTCCTGCCGCGACGTTGCAGAAAATAAAAAACATTTCTAAAATAAAAATTTTGTGTCGCTTATTGTCACGTGGCTGCACATGTTGCCCAACCCATAAGTCTTTTCATTGGTTGGTGGCAAAGTAAATGACGCCAACGCGTCGTTCTCCATGCAGGATTTCTTTTCTACTTGTCACCGCATACACTGGTGAGTGGATGAGCTATGTGATTTGTTTAATTTGATTAATTGTAATCTTTGATTATAACATTCCTACCTCGTGTAACGTCGTTCACTAAAGCAGTGGTTTCCAACATGGACCCACGCCCATTTTAGCGCGGGAACTTGTATGCTTTTAGCATAAAAGTCAATGAATGGATTTTGCATTAATTAAGGCCTTGAATCATGCAAAAAGTCATTACATGTACTGCAGGCATTTAGAAATTTTTTGTGTGTGTGTATATATTATTATTTTATGGGTAGTGTATGACATGAATTAAAACAAAACATTAAAAGCATTAAATCAGATTTGATGATACCTTCAGAAACCTTGTAATAATCAGTTAATCTTTTATTATGAGTAAAATATAGTTTCCAGCTCCATTTCCTGTTTACCGTGGTGTTGACACCATTACGTCAATAGCGTCTGTCTGCGGACCAATGAAAAGACTTATGGGCGGGGCGACATGTGCAGCCCCGCCCCAGATACAGCCCCGCCCCGCAGGCTGCAGCCAGGGATACTTGTCTGGTTGGGACATGAGGCGTTACAGTTTGAACCCCCCCCCCCCCCCCCCCCCCAAAAAAAAAAAAAAATCCCAGTGTATAAGCCAATAACGTGTCGTTATTATTTTTAGTTTTTGCATTAAAATAATTTATCTTGAAAATAATTTTTCTTAGAATACATTTTAAGACTACTGCTTATTATCTGTCATTGACCCACATGTTGATTATTCCTGTAGTTCTGACATTTGTAGATAGAGCACTTTACTTGTATGTGTGGAAGGATGCTGTTTGTGACCTTCCTGTATATCTCATCAGCCATGCAGTGTCAAAACTTCTATGAGTGTAGATTTATAGGTTTGGAAGCAAAATGAGTTTCATCCTGTCCGTATTTCTAACACTTATATCAGTCACCAGTGCGAAGCAGCTACCGTGACCAAATCAATAGTCGTTTCTTTGGGTTACACGCCAAAAAGCTTTTGTAATCTTTGTTGGATCTATTCGAATTCTTGTACGTAATGCAGAATGTTTTCTGTCCAATACAGATCAATGACTTGTGGAAATACAATGCCACAGAGGACAGATACAATGACCGAAACTGACACGCAACACCGAACCCATTTCATTTTGAAAAACACTCCCAACAGTAACCATTAGCAACACCTACGTACTGTCAGAATTATGACATAGAAGCTATTTTTTCCCTCCACAAATGATGATTGGTATGAACAATGGCATCTCCTGAGGGGGGAGATCACGTTAAAAGAGCATTGTATTGCAAGACTGAACTGAGGAAAGGATAAGCTCTGTCAAACCGATCCTCAACCAATTTCACATTTCACGTCTTTGATCCCCCCGTCAGATGTTTAGGCAATTGAATTTGTGATTAATTGCGTGAGGGTGGCGCTGGGCTAGTAGTGGCATGTTTTCCCAGTCGAGCGGCTCTTCAGAAGCTCCCTGGGTGAAGACTTTTCCTGTCAAACCGCTCATTAAACAAGGAGAATCTACAGCGGTCTCTGCTCCCCTTGGAACGAGAGACAACTGTTTGCTTAAGAAAAATAAAGCAAAGCTTCGGACATGTATGCCAATAATGTTCGGAAGCGTTCTGTTCGCCCGTTGCCATGGTTATGAGGCTTTTCTTGGCAGCCAACGCCAGCAACTTGATGGTAGCGCTTTGCGCCGTTCAACCCAACCCCTCTCCTTCTCCCTCATCCAACAGAAACGTGCAATCCAAATGTCAACCCTGCTGGGCCAGACAGACTGAAATACCTTCTGCCAGTCCACTTAAACAAACTGTACTCTCTGAAAAGCCCTGATTGGATCTCCTGCTGCCATCAATCATCCAATCAGGTGTAGTGCAATCCCCTTCCCACTGAGCTCGTCTGCAACCGAGGTTTTGTCCCTTTTGTCCCCACCGGGCTCATGGAGACCAGGTAAACAGCTATCCCACGGATGCAGGAGCTGAATTTTCCGAGTCTGTCTCGGTCGGATGGGCTGGCTCATTTTGTTTTTCACTGTGGCGTTCCGATTCTATCTAGGCAGGGGTTGGGACTTACCTCTGCTTCAGAAGTGGCTTACAAACCCGGTGATTAGTCCAGACGTCTTCCAGGTCATGAGTGATGGGGAGTAAGAGGATAGAAGTGGAGGATGGCAAGCTTTCCCTCCTAAACCTTTGCTCTATTATCTCAGCACGGCCTGTAATGAGAGCATCCATGCAGAGTGCATTAGTCCTGTGCTTTTACTAATCAAGTAGTGCTGAGTAGGATTATAGCAGATTTAGACACCAGGAGTTGGAAACCAGCTAACTTGTTTAACAAGTACAGCTTGTCCTCTCAAATTATCATCATCCTCTCGACACGCAACACTCGGTTCAGTCCTTTAAGTTATCAAATGATCTGTTTCTTTGGCTGAATCCATAATCCAACTGTCCATAATATACCAGATAGGTATTCACTGAAAAACATGTTTGAAACAGGAATCATGTTGCAGACACTCATGACTGTGTATGAAGGTCAATAATTCACTTAAATAAAAAATAAAAAAATAAACAAACTTACATCCTTTTGTAAATTGTTGAAAATGAAAAAATTATCAAAATATTGACTCAAAATATACATTGCTCAAATGTATTGTTTTCTTTTAAAAAATAGAATATGAATAAAGTATAAAAATGTGGCTAAATAAAATAAAATTAAAAAAAAAAATAGAATTGTGTTCAGTTCAGTCAATCTGTCAAGTCTGTCAGGTCTGAGCAAAATTTATTGCGATTGTAAAAATTATTATTATTATTATTTTTTATTTGGTTTTTGGTATTACAAATGTCTTGGCACCAATAATATAACTCACTCAATTTTATTGTGTTCTGTCAATTGTGTCTATTTTATTGCATTTTGTCAATGCAGGCTTAAAGGTAATATTGCCCACAAACCCTTGCAGTATTATCAGGGTATTTTTATGTTGATGAAAATTAAAGTAATTTCAGGGTAAAAACAGAAGTTATTGAATTTAGTTATATATTCTAAGGCGGTGTGTGTATGGCAAAGTGTTTCAAGGTAGTATGTCCCAACACTAGCATACTACTACAGTACATACGAAGCGTGCTGGATTTAAATATATACTTTACCATATTTACTGTTTATGTGCTTTTATTATGGTATGTGTGTTTAGAAATACATTCAGACTCATTTGGGTCTCATTTACTTCCTATTTAAACATTACCCATTATAAGCCTTGTATACATAGAGTGATGGAGGATATTGATCATTTGTAGTGTCCACTCATTCATCAGTACAATGTGTCTTCACGGACATATCTCTTGAAATCTTATTCAGCGTGACCCAACTGCTCATTTAACACTGGTACTTGTAGCAGACATTCTTTGATTTTCTTCAGCCATACGGCCCATCTTCCTCAAGGTAAAGTGCTTGTTTTTCACAAAACCACAACCACTGCTATTCTAGAGGTTTTTGTGTCTAAGCAGGCCTAATTCATTCTGTTTGTCCCTGGTCTTCATCATGAACCTGGACACACAGGCGCTGTTTTCCATTATCGGCAGGCCGCCAGGCCGGATAAGAGGACAGAATGAAAAGAAGCTTAACAAGACGAGAAGGACTCTTCTCCATCATCACCAATCAGCCACTCTGGAGGAGGATGGGTATTACAGTCTTTTGATGGAAGATGACACATCCTGTATGCCATTGATTTACGTCCATGGATTGTGCTATTTCATTATGGGGCATTTGCAATTTCCTGCGGGCTGAGACCATTACTGTGGCCCTGCATCTCAGCGTGTTGACCATGAGCCATAATGAGAAAAGAGCATGTGAGAGGTGGAGAGGAGCACGGGAGGGAAAAAAAGGGGGTGGAAGGGTGTAGAGAATGTCTACATTTAGCCATTAGACTGTCAAATTTAAATAAGGCAAACTAGAATGTCACAAAAAAAAAAAAAAAAAAACACACAAGCAAGGTGTGAAAAACATCTCTGATTAGATGTAAGGGGATAAAAGCTTGAAAGTAATTTAATCAGCTCTTTGTTCTTCCAAGCAGACGTGACATATTCTTCCTCTCTCCCTCCCATCTCGGCCTCTCTTTCTATTTTCTTCCTAATGTTCCTAAACCCATTATGGGAAGGCCATTCTTTGCAAAAGAAAGGTAAAATGTGCTGTGTTGTGCACTCTCTTTGGTGCTGGCCTTCATGCATTAGAGTACCGCTGTTCCATGTCACTGCATTAGTCGGCTGTCAGCGAGTAAAAACGGAATTGTCCTTTAAAAGCAGCTAGCAGTGGTGTGATGTAGCATGTAGGCTTAATTAAAAGGAGTTTTGTGCCCAGATCCGGCGAAGTTTCATATTTAATGGACCACAGCAAAGATCTAAACCAAATGGTGCTCCTATAGGCCGGGTGCAGCAGCTAAAACACCATTAATTATTTTGTAAAATGGCGCCCTTTCAAAGACAAACATGCACTGCTTTAAACTAAGACTGTGTGCTCCCCGCCGATTTAATAAATCATTGTGAAATGCGTCGGGGTCCGCAAAGCAAAAGAATCAAGAGCATTTTTTCTCATCCTTGGTCTCAGACCATTGATTTTAACAGATCATTACGGAAACCGGAGCCCTTTGTAAGTGATTTTCCAGGATTTTTTTTAGCGTGGGAAATAAAGAATACTGGCATCCAAGTGTAATGCGTTTAAAGTTAAGTAAAAATATTTGTGTATCAATATATCAGACTTGAAAGGAGTGTAATTGAATTGACTAATCAATGCTGCTTTTTTCTTCAGTATATAATTCAGTAACTTGTTCTATTCTGCTCCTGTCTAATAATAAATGTTACAAAATGTGCATAAAAATGTTGTTATGAGTAAAAAATAGTTTAGATAATGGAACACTATTATAGATGAGTTGGTGATTTCATAACCAGCACATTTTTAACCATTGCACAAAAGTGCATTGTATTTCTAAATGTGAATTTTCTATTTAGTTTGCAATGCTGTTTTGCAAAATGTCTAATAATAATACATTTTTTTTAAGTGGCTTTAGCCCGTGGAGTTCTGAGTGTGCAGTGATTGTTCTCTCGAGAGTAATTATACCATAAAAGCCCACAGTGTGTAGCTAGCCTCACCTGCAGAGCTTTCTCCTGAAACGCCAGCTCTCATTCTGGAACCCACGGCCTTGATTTTAACTCTCACCTATTCCCCAACACTCGGACATGCTGCTGTGCACTGCTGCTGGATTTCAACTGCAGGCCTGTTCGCATAAAATGACTTACACTGTGCTAGAAATGATTTGAACAGCTGGAATGAGACATCATGGGGTCTCTTCCCGATCTTCAGTTCATTTGTATTGTTTCCTCTGTTAATGAGGGCGGCTTGTCATTTGGAAATAGCACCGGGTTGAATTGAGCCCTGCCTTCTCATTAGAAAGGAAAAAACTGGCTATAGTTAAAGGTGTAATGCAATTGTTTCTTTCAGTAGTGGCAAGGTGTGGAGACCTTTACAGAATGTGTGTTCAAAATCGATTCTAAATGTGTAGTTTATTTTTAAGCAAAGAAGTAATTTTGTTTCTTCAGCTATCTCATTAAAACATTTTGAATGCTTGCTAAATTCTTTTATGTAGATTTTATTGTTTTTCTCTTGTCTCAGACTTTAAACTATAAAAATTCCTTGTTAAAAATAACAGTCAACTGAACAAAGTCTTGTGTAGAATATAATTTCACTCAAATTGAATTAAATGTGCAATCTTGAAGTAGAAAACTGAAACAGTATTTTCTTGTAAAACACATTCCTTTTAAAACTTTGGGAAATTGTTGTTGTTTTTTTATAGTGCATGAACAATTTTAGAATGCATTATGTGAAAATGAATGACCATTGCAACCGTTTTAATGATTTTATTGTGTGTTATTCCCAATCAACTGGAATTTCTTCCAACTTGTGCAAAACCTGTAAAAATAGTATTTAATTTCATGTACAAGTTACTGAATGGGATAATGAAATTAGTAGGGTTTTTAATTGTTTTTTATTTTTTGTTTAAGTTAATGATTGGAGTTTTGTTTACATAATATATGTGTGTATACTGTGTATATTTATTATGTATATATAAATACACACACATGCATGTATATATTTAAGAAGAATATGTTATGTTTATATATTAAATATATTTATATATATAAATAAAATATAAGAATATAAATATATAAATGTATATACATGTAAATATTTTCTAAATATATAATTTATGTGTGTGTATTTATATATACATAATAAATATACCCTGTACACATACATATATTATGTAAACAAAACTTTTATTTTGGATGTGATTAATCGTGATTAATCATTTGACAGCCCTAGAAATTAGCCTTTGCAAAGAAAAGCAATTTGCCATTTTAGGAATTTTTAAAATTGTAATATTATATTTTATATTAAAAATGATATGATGTAAAGTATATTATTTTTTTTTTTTTAAATAACAGTATTCTCCTATGTATATAAACTGTTAAGACAGTTAAGCTAGTAAAAATAGTGTTAATAAAAGTCAATGGGTTAAAAAGTAGTTGAAGAAGCACCCAGTTATAACTAGTTATGTGCTGAAGTCCCTGGACTTTGGATAATTAAATACTTTTTAATTATGTGTACAGAGTGTATTATTGTGTTATAATATTGCCCAAGGCTACTTTGATTACTGTAGTTTGCATGTAAATGTACTTGCCAGATGAATAACACTATATTTGCATATCATTATTTCACCACTACTGCATATATATTTCTAAACAACATTCACAACAGATGACGATTATATCCATTCACAGTTAATTCTATTGTACATTTCCATAAATATTAAACTGGGACAAAGCTGAAAGGTAAGTTAAAATAGCTCATTAATTTTTGGAGTAATTGTAGGAACAACTGCATTTTTATACAGTTTGTAAAATTCCATAATAAATGTTCGCACCATTCTTTTACTTAGCAGCTCTTTTTAAAAGTGTGTGTGATTCATTACCACATGGCTCTACTGGAGGAGACAAACTCTGACAATTCCACAAGTCGCATTCTCACCACCTTATGCTCGCTGCGTTTTCCCAGCCCTCCTCCAGAATTCACTAACAAACAGGATTTTCACAGGAACCTAAGCATGAATGTTTAATTAGTGGCAGCTGTTGTGCAACGTGTGCATCGCTAACTGGCACATAGCAGCTTCACTTATGGGTCTGATATTCACTTTATGATCACTATTACATGCATGCATGTCTAATTTGTCATACTCTCTTGCTCAGAGGAAATGTTCTGACATTTATATACGTCTCGACACCTAAACAGTTTTAACAAAGCATTTTGGTGTTGTGTACGGTGGAATTTTGCACAACAGAATATGCAGCACACTAACCTTTTAAATTAAAAATACTCAATATAAAATTGTAGGACCTCTAAGGCTGCGTCTGAAAGCGTTTGGTGGTCAGTTTGTGTGTAAATGTATATTTCTGACTCACTTTTTGCACTTCTGATGTTATTTCTAGTGAGAAATCAGTATTATAGTAATTAAATATTTGTTTAGTTAAAACCAAGTCAAGTCTGCTTTATTGTCAATTCTTCCACATGTACAGCATACATACAGAGAACTGAAATTGCGTTACTCTCAGACACTCTGTGCTTACAGATAACACTAACAGTAGAGCATAAAAATACAGATAGATTCAGAAAAACGTGTTTTATTATGTTGTGGATCGTTAAACTGTTTCGCTGTCTCCGAAGACTGTCCGAAATCAGTTTCATGAGGTGCATTCGTGCAAAAAGGCTGCCTGCAAAGTCATTGCCTGATAAGGCAGCAAGTCAGCTGCCTAGGCTTTCGGACGCAGCCTAAATTTTTATCTCACATCTTTGCTAATCTTCTTAGCTGCTTTTGCCATTTTTTTTTTGACTAATCACTTGCAGGAAATGACATCACAATGCAGACTTGCTGATGGCAGATGAATGTGTTCAATTAAACCTGTCTTTTTAGCAATCGCTGCCATCTTTCTTTTAGCTTTCAGACTGAAGTGATCAGAATCGGCCCATGGTGGTTCACACAGAAGGGTCTTTGAGGGGACCATGTGACATTCAGGAGAGCTCAGGCTCCATAATTGAGACTCCCTGAGCCCCTTTCCTGGACCATGGCCGTGATATTGCTCCTCTCCTCAAACAAATCCTACAACTTATAACGGATTATCCGTTGACAGCCAAATTGCCCGAAGGGATTTTGTTTTCCTTATATGACAGGCCAATCTGTTTGGTTGCCAGAACTATCCAAAACCCCCCACCACCATCACAACTTCCCTCCGTCCTTCTTCCTTTTATAATCTGAGAGGGGTTCAAGGCAACAAGAAATCTGTTTCATTTGGTACATCCAGGTCCTGTCTCTCTGAAGAGGTCATATTTTTATGGATACGGCTGGAGCTCTCATATTACAATGTGATGTTACCTTTTCTTTGCCAATTATCTATTCCCACTCCTGTGCCTCTCCCAGGGCTGTGCTGTGATCGCACCACGCCAGGTTCAAGATAGTGTCGTCTCGAAACCATGGAAACCACAGTCAGCTCTGTAAAACCACTGGATAGTCGAGCCAGATCGAAAGATTTTCTATCGAGGAGATAGATTTGTTTAGATTATGCTAGTAGAGTGGGATATATCGAACATGTGTGAGAAAGATGTCACATTAAAATTCATCCGTGTTGGCCGAACGATGCATGAACTGAATTTGGCGTGCTGAATAGGGTTTGAGGAGCTGAACTAAATAACAGTTCACTTCACTTTGGATGATATTAAAGCTGCTTTGAAAGTGTAACTCTTCTGCCCTCCAAAACTCCCTCTCGCTGAACAGATTAGCAGTGTGCTTTATTTTTAACATAGCATTTTGCTCTTTCTTTTATAAAAAAATAAAAATAAAAATGTGGAGCAGATGAGAACAAGGAGTTGAAACTGGCAAGAAGAAGGATCTTGAGAATTGTTTTCTTAGATAAGGGAATCAATAAATGAGAGGTTTGGGGTTGTGGACTCTCATTCAAAGAAATGTATAGTCAAGAAAAATATCCTGCATTTTGTGTTGCTGGTTTATTTGGGCGTTACGTTTGGAGTTGTTGTGAAACTTGTTTGTGTTCTAAATGGTCTTTGTAATTTATTCTGTTGGTAAGTATACAATGCGTTAAATTAATTTATAATTGTAATTATTCATTACCTCGGAGTCAGCATTTTT
The DNA here is from genome assembly GCF_018340385.1 of Cyprinus carpio. Classification (NCBI taxonomy): domain Eukaryota; kingdom Metazoa; phylum Chordata; class Actinopteri; order Cypriniformes; family Cyprinidae; genus Cyprinus; species Cyprinus carpio. The sequence continues at coordinate 11,469,127 of NC_056605.1, forward strand.
TATTTATTTGTTGTGTTTTTATTTAATTCGTTTTAAATACTTCACAAAAATAAAAATTAACTGTTTCATAAAAGAAATGTATAGTCAAGAAAAATATCCTGCATTTTGTGTTGCTGGGTTTTTATTTATTTATTTTTTTTTTTTTTTGTACCAAGGGTTACTTCTGGGAAGTATGACCAAAAATCTTCAGTATTTTTTTTTTAGATTCTGCCAGTTTCTCAGTATTTCAAAACATGTTTTCTTTTCATGACTGGACCTTTATATAGTTTTATAGAGGCTTATTTTACTGCCAGGAGTACGTAGAATATAGAATACACTGTGATTTCAAAATGGTGGTAATATAATCAATATATAAAACTAACAATTCAAGTCAGTGAACATGCAAACATGTTTAAACAGCAGTCTTTTTTAAAGTCCATGTAAAGCAATATTTAATGTGTTCTGAGTTTGTGGCACCACAGAAAAATATGTAAATAACCAGCCAGCCAAATTTGAATTATAAAAAAACCCGCAAAGTAAATAAAATAACTTTGAGGGACAGATTTACAGTAAAGGTCAAGTTTAGGCTTAGCTACAACAAGGGTTAGGGGCTTCTACACCATTCTTATTCACCAATCATTTCCCTCTGATTTTAGGGATAAGTCATGGGTAGGGTTTTTGGACAGGATGTTGTTTAAGGATCAAAAAAACATGTTGATCCAGGAACATGTCTTACTTGGCAAAATCACGAATGCACAGACATGTTGCCTATGCAGAGCAATCCCAATTGCTTACTTGTGAGATTCTGTGCTGCTTATTAGTAAATAGTTTCCTGTGAAGGCAGTAGACAGCAAGGCAATGCACTAGGATTTGGAACAGAGCCCTAGTGTGTTTATGAAATTATCTGTTATGTAATGCATAAAATGCACTTGACATTCATTTGAAGCTACAGAGTGAAGACATTGGCTTTTCCACAGCCCTAGAGTCCACTTTATGTCTGCAATGTTATGAAAGCGTTTGATTTTCAGTTTCTACAGTAAAAGGTCAAAACTGGCCTGAATGCCAAGTCAAAGTGATTTTCTCCAACTGTGAAGTCTTATGACCCTTTTGACCAGGTCAGCTGCAAAATTGAATTGAACTGCAGCACCACATTCACTGCCTGCACAGTTACAGCTCTCTTTGCCATGGTGGCATATTTTATGCTCTTCCAGCAGTTTATCTAAATGTTTCAAAAAAAGAGATGTCTCTGCTGAAAAAGTTCCTTTTTTAGAGTTTGAGTGATTTTCTTCCTTCTCACATTCTGTTTTTTATACTGATACTCAAAGGAGGGTACAGTGACTTCATAATCTGGATTCTTAGGCACAGTGATGAGAACAAGGGTGGGAATTTAAGGCTTAGGAAATGCAGATTGATAACAGGCAGACTCTGCTAAAGCTCAGTGGAATAGGTAAACACTGTATTCAATGCGCAAGGGGATTATGAACTTCAGCTCTGGATTTTAAATATATTTCATATATGCTGTAATGTTTATTCATGCGGCTTGGAAAGATATCAAACTTGATCTTTGGAAATTGTCCCAGGAGGGCCTGGAGAAGTCAAATAGAAAAAAGAGATTTTGCTGATTGTATGTAACCACTGGAGTTCAAGTGAAAAATCTTGATCTTAAATTTATTCAAGAGGCCTTAGCATTCAATCCAGCAAGTGTTTTAAGTGTGCATATATAAAAATACCATGCACACATGACTCAATGAATGGATGCTGTCATATAGATTTAAAATGCTAAATAAAGGTGGAGCAATTGCAATCACTTACTTTCAATTAGCTTTATACACCACCAGCTCTTTTTTTAAAGGTTTCAATGAGGATTACACAGTGATCTGTTTTCCTTTTAACCCTTTGTGTTCATTCACACGTCTCATGACTGTAACATTTCTGATGGAAGTGTCACTAGATTTTCATGTGGAGATTTCATGAATCCTCCTAAAGAATCAAATCCTCTCAGATCCATGTGTGGGTGACTAATTAAGATCATGGGAAAACGGAGGGAAATATATATATATAAAGCCCCATCTCATATTTAATTAAGTGAAAACACTGCATGGCTCTCTCTTCTCGCTGCACCTGAACATCACAACACCAATCATATGAGATCTGTGTGCATGTCATGCATGCAAATGACAGATTTTTTGAGTTACTTCATGAATATAAAAGTCAAAAATATTGTGTATGCATATGTGTTATGTGCTCCTGTATTGGTTCTCTTAGGTCTGGTAGCTGGCTGTTTTGTTTTGCATGATGTTTACTCGGTAACCTTAAGAGGGCGCTGTTTACCATAGAGATGAGCTCTATGTAGGCCCAAAAGCCAAAATATTGTCTATATGGTGAATGATGTGATGAATATTTTGTTGTTTAAAGATACATTTAAATGCAGTCCGTACCGACAGTCTTGGATTTCTGTTCATCTATGAGGAACGTGTTTTCTTTTTTTGAATTAAAATGCATTTAGCCATTTTGTGGTTTAAATAAAAATGTTTAGATTATATGATTAGAAAATAATTAGATTAAATGTTTAGAAATGTTCGTAACTGTCCAGAAGATGTAATAAAGAAAACCTTATTAAGAGGCTAAATTTCTTAAAATAAAGAAATAAATAATTGTGCATAATTAAAAATAAATTGCAGTTTAGTTTTATGAGTGTCTCTAGTTTAGTAGTTTTCAAATATTGATATTTGAAAAACCTAAAAAGTAAAAAATTAAGTCACTATTTTACAAGTATATGTGTGTGTTTATTAAATATATTATTTATCTAGTTTAGTAGTTTTCAAATATTGATATTTGAAAAACCTAATATATTATTTTTAAAATAATTATAATATATATATATATATATACATACATACAGCTCGAATTAAGGGGGGATGCGGGGGTGGCTTTTAGCCGCGTTTCCACCGAAATGACCCGGAACAATTGTACCAGGAACATTTTTGCCCCCAGACCTGTTGCTTTCTGCGTTTTCACCGCAGTCAGGTCCTGCATCTCAATGTGCCTACCTATACTACACCCTTAAAGTATGTACTCTTTTGGTGAAGAAAAAGTACACACTTTTGATTGTGTAGTAGAAGAGTAGGCAAGCTTTGGGACATACTATCACGTCACACAATTGCGTCTTTAACAGACCACTCTGTCGCATAATCACACGCATCCTGTCACTGTAAACTGGCCTGTCAATCATCTCGTCACAGTTAACTTCCTCCACATTTTATTTAACTTCCTACCATATTGGAGAGAAAATAAGTAGCTTGTTGATCTGCCAGTTGAGTGTGCATTGATCCACACTTCAAAAATCGACCTGAAATAGTAGACCATCCGGAACCTTTTGGCATACTCTTTTCAACATAATGTGCTTTGAGACACACTTATTCTAATCTCACATACTATTTAGGATGGATAGTATGAACACTGAGACACAGGGTAAGTATTATAGTTCCTGGGGAAATAGTTCCTGGTACAATTGTTCCGGGTAATTTTGGTGGAAACGCGGCAAGTGTTACCTTGCGAGCAGGGATTTTCTTAGGGGCATTTTTTTTTTACCCAGAACTTTATTTAGATCCTGGTTCCTGCGGTGGAAACACACCGAGTACCAGCCCAAAGTCCCTAGTTCCTGGGTAAAGTTCCAGTGGTGGAAACATGGCTAAAAATGACAAAAAGCATCCCCTCAGTAAAACCACCATGCATCGACCTTGCAAAAACCAAACAAAAACACGTCTTGAGTGTCCAAAACCATTCACTGCGTGATGAAGCCTATTAGAATACAGGTAAAATAACCTTATAATTCAATCAATTAAAGAAAAAAAAAAGAGTTTTATGTTTTTATTTTCATTGCACAAGCAATGCACTTTTCTGAATATCAGTACACACGCGAGCACAGATGTGCTATTAATATATACAACAATGCATAGCAACACAGTGTTTCGTTCAATAAATGAATCAGTTTTTGAAGGAATCGAGTGAGCCAGCGATTCAGCGCTGCTTTTTTCCCCCACATACGCACGACCGGAAAGAGCAGAAGCGGTCGGCTGTGACAAAACAAAAGCTCCGCTGCTTTTAAGCCGGATGTCACGCTCATCCAGCGGCCTCGTTTCGCTTCGACGGCTTTCAGCCTCACCCTGCTTCTTCTACTATAATTCATTCTTATAAATCATTAGCTCATCCATGAATATGATTTCTGCCCGAGTCCCATCAGATTGCATCGGCTGTGGAGATGAAAACAACAACTCCCACGATTCCACACTCAATCACGGCGTCATCAAACTACGCTACCTGGTATTTGTTTATTTTGAATACTTGCTCTCAAAAAGATTGATTAGTGAAATGAAAGAATGATTTAATAAAAAATCTAAATGCATGATTTGTAGATAACATTTAATAGTTTACACCTTGCATAAATGTTTGTAATTAGATTTTAAAAGGCAACATTACATTCTTAAGGTTTCTATGATTACATTTCTTTTTAGGAGCACTTGTGCTCCTACTTTAAAAAAAAAAAAAAATGTTGTTGGAACTTCTTATGATTGATGAGGATGTTTTTTTACTTATTGGTTTAATAAATATTGAAATAAAATAATTTTAGGAATAAGTAATAATTAGTTAATAATTTTTGCTGAAATCAGCATCAACAATTCATCTTTGCACGGCACAGAAGAGCACAAATGTGGCATTACAGACTTTTTGACAAGACTCAGAGGTGGCATTAATGCCTTTCATAATAACATTGTTATAAAAAATTACTGTTTTAAATATATAGTTTTGAATATAGAAGTATTAAACGATTTAAATGAAATTTATCATATTAAACTGAAACCACCTGTAGGTGGCAGCAAAACACTCTTTGTCTCAGTCTTTGTCACTGAATCATTCATTCAGTCGATTCGTTGAAACTGCTGATTCATTTAGGAACAAAGCAAATGACTCTCTTTTTGAATAGGTCATAGAATCATTGACTCACTAGATTTGTTCAAAAACGCAGATTCATACATAAAGGAAACAGCCGTGTTTTCTTGGAGCAGATCAGCTGTGACTCTGTTTGGAGCTATTTTCGTTGACGAAATAGAGCACAATCAGTCAACAGTGTTCATACTGCTGGACATTTTTAGAGTCATTATATCAGATTTTCTTTTTTATATTATAACATTTTCCACAAATGTTATTATCGCTGCTCAATCTGTATATTGTTTTGCTCTTGACTTTCATTGAGTTTCCTGTTGAATTTCATTTGACATTTGAAGCATGTTAGCATTCTCGAACTGTTGACCTGTGAATGACATGATGGAAAATAATAATAAAACAAACATAATACAGCAAATGTGAAAACAAACACTGAAGAGATATTGTTACATCCAATATAACCATAGCAACTCTGGACTCATATCAATGTGTAAACAGATACAGTGGAGGTGTTTTTTATTGAGTTGAACTGTGGTTGATAGCTATCGGACCCACAAAGTCATCAAACCGATATATTGGTCCTGACCAGATTGCTTGATTACATGCGCGTCAGAGCAGGTCCAGACATGTTGAGTCCGCAGGTCACCAGCACGCAGGTCAATATTCACAGAGGAAGACATTGAGATCTTTCAGAACTGTGCAGGCCATAAATCATAGTTCATGTGGATCAGCAACCACCGATATGAAGAGATTTGTAATAGAAACCCTAAAGAGAAGCAGAAAAGAAAGGAGATATTTTCAGATGTGAATAATCAAATGTATGACATTGAGGCTGTGACATATATCAAAACAATCAGAATAGGCCTTTATTCTGAGTATCTTTCAGATTTGAAGTCTCATTCCTCATTTAATAACTTTTTTGCAAATGGCAAAACACATTTCCATCCGTCATTAAGGGAATGCTTTTCCTTTCAATAGATCAGGTTCAAGTGGAATGTCAGGATGGTCTGGGATTTCAATTAATAAATTTGCATAACTTAATCGAGTCTGTTTGGTCTATAGAGTAATGTTACAGCTGGGACAATAATTTTAAGATGGATCAAGATGATGGTGACCTCTTCAAGAGGGTTGGGGGGAGAAATATAGAGAGATGGGGGTGGGGGGCAAGAAAGATTTGTGTGATTCAATGACTTTCATTTTTTTCTGGTCCACATGTGCCTCTCTGTAAACAGAAAAGTGAATTGCCTCATGCATGAGAATGTCTGATGTGTTTCTGGAGTGCAAGTGAGGTGACCTCAGAAGTTATTGTTTCATTTTGAGCCCACAAATTAACTCTTTATATATATATATATATATATATATGTATATATATATATATATATATATATATTATAATATATATATATATATATATATATATACTGTTTTGTTTTTGTTTTCACTAGATCAATTGAACCAAAGATCCATTTGCACCTGGCTTTCTCAGCCCAATGGACACGAGGGACCTTCAGGAGAATAATAGGTCAGCATTTTTCATTCACCAGATTATAAAGCTCTCCAAGCTACCTTTATTTTGTTATTCTTTTATATCCTTATGTGTATTGCAGTCTGCTTTGAGAAAATCACAATAATAATAATGAAAACATTTACTGTGTGTCTTTCTTTTATTGTGGGTTTACGTGTTTGTGTCTGGTTGTTTCGGGGGACTGGGGACATTGCTAGTGCGGTGGTCAATATATCACTAAATTTCCATTCTCATTTTCTATACATTAAAAATGGCAGACAGTTTTTATATGACATTTGGCTGTGTATGTGTTTTTACCATGATAAACAAAGGTAAGATTTTAAAGTCTCACCAAGGCATTTATTTAAAAAAAAAAAAAAAAAGAAGAAACCAGTGATTATTTCTCTGATGCAAAGCTGAGTTATCAGCAGTTCTATCATGACAACTCCCTGAAGATTTTAGCAATATAATGGATAAGACAGTATTAATGTATTTGGTATTGACTGAATCTGCTATGCTGCTGCTGTTGGTTATTGTTGTTGTTGTAGATTTTTGCTGCTGCTGCAAAACAAGTAAAGGAACTTGCTACTGCCAGTGCCAATACATATGCTGATACACTGCAGTGAATGTTTAAGACATACTGCTGCTTCACAAACAGCATATATAATAACTAATAGCAGATCTATACAGGTGGAGCTGGGGAAGGTGGAGGGTTTCAAAGGGAACACTGAAAGCATGCTGCAAAATGCTGCAAAGTGAATGCTTACAAGCCATTTATATGTAAAGCAGTAAGCTCATTGGCTGTGTATGCAACATGAACCAATCAGCTTGTGCCAAGTAGTTTAACACTGTGAATACAATACAATACAATAATACACCTTTATTGTCAACCATGGTTGAAATTTGTCTTTGACCACACCAGCAAAAACCAAACACACTTACAAACACGTACTACAAAACACATAAATACTAAATCACATACCTTTTTGATTAATATATCCGACTACAGAAGGTACAAAAGATCTTTTATAAATATTAGTCTTTGCTCTAGGCATTAAAAATCACCTCCCAGAGGGCAATAAAACAAACTGATCACGCAGAGGATGAGTTGGGTCTTTTAATATACTCTCCGCTTTCCCAACACATCTTGAGGTGTAAACTTCACCTTACTTTGTGGTCTGCCAATAATTTTACTAGCTGTATTAGTGACTCTTGCCAGATTATTTTTCTGCTTACAATTTAGATGCCCATACCATGAAGTTAAATTATAGGTCAGCACACTCTCCACCAACGATTTGTAGGCAATCTCCAATATGTTTTGATTTACTCCAAACCTACGGATTATCCGTATTAGAAATAGACGTTGCATGCATTTTTAAGAATATTATTAGTGTTATCCACAAAACTCAATTTACTGTCTATATATGTGCCAAGATATTTAAAATGATCAACAATCTCAACCGGGTGACCCTCTATCATTACCGGCACAACTGCAACATCTTGCCTAGTACGACTGATAACTAATTCCTTGGTTTTCTTTATATTTAATACCAGTGCACTATTATTGCACCAGCCCAGGAGTTCCTCAACATAATTCATATATAATAATAAAATATAAAATATTTTATATGCTTTTTTTAAACAAGCATGTGCAATATCTAGTAAATTAGCCATTATTTCAACACTGATGGCTGTTTTGCATTCACAGTAAAAAGGAGGCCAGTCTGAGGACAGATTCACCCAGAGACGGGCACCAAAAAATGGCAATTGTCCCAATGTTGGAAATGGTCAAGAGGGTTTGCAATTGCAGGACTGAACAGAAAAACAGCACTGCTCTGTCTGAAATGAAAATTCTTACCTTGTTTTACATGCACCAAAGTTAAAATAATATTCATGAGCTCATATAAAGATGAGTACAAAATTTTTTTACACTGTTTCCCTACTCTTGACATGGTGGCAGCCTGCTTAATATGACTCACTGCCATGGTTCCACACCACTAAATCAAGAAGAAGATGATTTAACCATTTTCTTTTCCTATTATGATACACCTAATTAATTTCATAAAGGCCCCCTTTGCCGATAGACTTAATTACTGCCTATTTTCTACACCTTCAGCGACAGGCGGAAATGCACACAAAAAATTCGGTCTTATGTGACAAGGTGCTAATTTGGTCTATTAGGCACAGGTGCAAGCGTACGTGTTCCTGCAACTCTCCTGGTGAATATAACTCCTCGTTAACACTCAGGCACTGTGTTTCAGAGTTTGAGAAACCAAATATATTCACACGTGTCTATTTTAGTTGATGAAAATTCAAGAGAAAGAGGAAAGTCAATAGCATTATGGAACATTTAAGACTCTGGAAAAATTACGAAAGACCTCGCATCTGCATTGGCCTATGATGTCAGGTGCAAGACAAGGGTGGAAAATAATATTGTCACACTAAATGCTATAATGGAAAAAAGATCGAGGACAAGTGCATTCTAGTGCCTTTCAGCTTGAATGAGCAGATATAAAATGACAGAGGTAGAGTGATGTCTGTGAGACATATTATTTACAGTGTTGCATCAGACTCCTGGTGCATTAGATATGAAGCTGTTTCTTCATGCTCTTTAATCCTTTCAGTAATGCTAGATTTAGCTTACATTGCATTATAGCTCTGTGTCACAAACATTTTTCTCCTTCACTGTCCTTTGTTTCAGCGGTGTGTCAGTACACACAGCCATATGGCATTCATTATTTGGAATGATACAGCTTGCCAGCATTTACTGGAGAAATATTCCCGTATTCGTCTATTCCACATGTGGTTAAGATAGAAAGGAAGGGTGCAGCTGTTTCTCAGTTAACTTTTCGTATGATATTCAGCATTGCCAAATTCTTAACGTTAACTTTTAGTTCACTCTTAATGGAAGCCAGACAACATGTAAGTGGTTAACGACATCCTGTCTTCTAAATGACTGCGGATTTGATTCCTTTCAGACGTGATCTGAATGATGCATCTGCTTGCTTTAATGCTGGCTCTAACTGAGAGTATTTCTTCAACATTTCTTTACAAAATACCTATATAAGCAACTGCATTTCGCTCTCGCATTCTGTCTTCATGAGTAAGTGAGATTATTTTGTATTTACCTTGACAGGCTATAGAGGAGAGCGAAAAGAATGGTGGCAATCTGTGCTCTGCATCCTTCTAAAGCTGATTATCTATTGAATTTGTTATTGAATAAGTCCATTTTGTCTCACAGTGCCAGCACATGGAGGCATGATGGGTTGAAATCTATGAGCAAGCAAGTGGCAACATTGATTTCTGTGTGAGATATGTTTGGTGGTTTTAAGTAGAAAGTCTAAAGGGGATCAATTCACACAAAACCAAAGTTCGCTAACATACTACTATTGCTGAAGTATACTGTTTTATAGGATATACACTGCCTATGCTACATTCTCATAAAAAAGTTAAAAAATTTGTCACTGGTATGGTACCTTTTCGAAACATACTAAAATGTACCTTTTAGGTACTAGTATGTACACTTCAGGTATTAATATGTACTAATATGCACTCTTTAGTAGTAAATAAGGTACAAAAGTATACCTTTTCAAAGGTAATGCTCCAGTGACAGCTTTTGTACCATTTCTTCTGAAGAGTTTATTATGAATTAAGTCTTAATTCAGTACACTACAGAATCACTTTGAGATATGTTGTAACCATTAATGTTGCTTACATTTTTACATAATAGTAGGCTATATCATAGGTTGTGAAATAAAACATTTCTTGTGCTTTTTTTAGTCAGCTTACCCTGCAACATGTCCTTGCGGGGGCCCATGCTGGCTTTTTGCGGGCACAGTGGGCAAGAACCCACACCAAACCTAAAAAGGCCCAGCGCGGGCTTGCCCAGGTGAGGCCCACAGCTTTGGGTATAAATATGGATTTAAATGTCTTTTCGATATGAGACCATAGTCTGGACCATTTGACTGCTCCTGGTTAGGAAAAGTCTGGTATTTGAGAGCTGTGGTGTATTTTCATTACAAGAGGTTGGATTATACATTTGCTATCAGCCAACTTCAGCTGTGGACAGTGTTTGGACATTGATGTACTAGATAACACTTTCGCACATATCTTTCACATGACAAAATCCTACAGGTTTACATTGCTTTGTTTGCTTTCCTTTTTTTTCCACGACTTTTGTGTATTTACATTTTTGGCTATATGTAGCTGTATTAACCTGAATTTAATGTTTTCTATTTTGTATTTAATTAATCCATTAATTTTGAACTTTGACTACTGTACATTTTTGCCAATATATGCATTAGTTATGTGGTTACTGCATCCATTTCATAACTGTATAATAACTGTTTTCCCAAAGACTTAAGTTATAGTAGCTGAAAAGTATTTAAAGTGAAACAGATGTGTTGTTGTAGATCAGGGGTGCCCAACACTGTTCCTGGAGATCTACCTTCCTGAAGAGTTCAGCTCCAACCAACTCAAACACAACTGAACCAACTAATTAGGATCTGAAGGAGCACTTGATGATTACAGACAGGTGTGTTTGATCAGGGTTGGAACTGAACTCTGTAGATCTCCAGGAGGACCAAGGTTGGGCATCGCTGTTGTAGATAAACGGTGCATTCCAAACGCGATATATCACTCTCCGAAGGGCACTTCGGAGTGAAAACAATCATGGCCGCCATATTGAAGGGTTGTTCCAAACCTAAGTGCTCAAAACTGGCCACTTCAAAGGGCCCTTCGGAATGGAGGATTTCCAAGGGTACAACTGATGGACACTTCGGGCTCCCATGATCCTTTGTGCAGATTCTTTGCATGATGACAGCCCCCCATGTGGGCAAGTGATTATGACGCAGAATGGCACTTCAAGAAACAGTTGTTTGGTCCCCTAAACCCTTCAACCCTTCGAAGCTCTCACTCCAGAGGGTAAATGCTTTGAAGGGATTTGGGCATAGGGATGAGCCCTTCCGAATGGAATGCAGGTTAATGGAGTGGGGTCTGTGTGGGCCTAGTGAGGGCTTCCTAGGGGCTAAGTGATGGCTGCCTGTGCAGGGCCATGGCTAAGGGGCCAACCTTTTGCCAATGAGCAAAATCTCAGTGGCCCTGTGATGGCACCCCACTGGGGGCCCTTAGGCTAGCCCTAAGTGGGTCAGAGCAGACTTGTTTGCAGGGTAGGTTTTGCAAGCTAGCTTAGCACAATGCTAGTCAATTAGCCTTATAGTATAACTTATATCCTAAACAAATGTTCATTTTTTAAATGTTTTGAGCATTTTCACATAACTAATTCAAATTGCCAAAATTTAAGACAGTTTTACACCAAACTGTATAGAGCTGCTAAATATAAACATTTTTGTCATGTGGCAAAATGTAACATACTACTGTTTGACACATTTTTGCACACACACTCTAAAAAAAAAAGTTTCCAAACAGTGGTTTTCAAAGTGATTCCATACAAGAACCATTGTAGGTTCCCCAAAGAACATTTCAGTCAACAATTCTTAAAATATTTTTTTTTCCACTATAAAGAACCTTTTGTGTAATGGACAGTTTAACCATGGCATAGATTATTCAATTTAGATGATTTCATGATTTTTCTTAGATGCCAATAAAGAAGCTTTATTTTTCTATTATTTCAAAGTAGTATGCAGTAAGCATTACATACTGCACAGCGTTCAGAAAGTAGCATGCTAGAATTCCATTCCGAACGCAGTCAATAATAAAACAAAAACAACCTGTCTTGACATAGTCAGCCCTCCTTCTTTGTTGTGTCCCCCCCACCCCCCACCATGTGGTTAATTAAGCCATTTTCTGTTGAACAGGCAAACCCAGGGAAAGATGGATGCTGGTACTGTTAAAACGCCACATAACTGGAAATTAAAGGGGAAAATCTAATGTTTCAGTGGGAAGTCTTCAGTGACGATGACCCCCCGTTGTGACTCCACGGTTTGGACATGTTGTACAGACACATCGATTTGTTCTCGCCATCTCTGCCGAACAGTGGGAGTGCATTTACACTAGGCCGTGCGTGCAGCACACTGAGTGTGGATCTGCAGGGGTCAGGTCTAGACAAGCAGCCATGCAGACCTACCATACAATCACACCTTCCATTAGAGATGTGCAAGCTCGACACGCATAACCTGTAACCTCCATTTTATGGGTATTTGTTATTGTTTTGTTTGAGATGCTGTGCTTTAAATTTGAGATTGTATTTGCTTATCACTTGACACTTATCTCATGTTTTTTGTTAAGGAAGGTTTGTAAGTCATTTGATTGGCATGTTTATTCAGCAGTATAGACAGATGACTGCTTATACTGTAAAATGATAGCAGTATTGCACATCCAGGAAATATAAACACATTGCTTGCCAATGTCAAATATACACTGGTAATTTGCATACAAATAGGAGGTCAGATTTGCATATCAGGTCTAAAAGCAGCCTATTATGCCATTCAGTCGATGGGAAATGTCTCTGAATGAAATTACCCTTTCGTTGACTTCTGATACTAATAAAAATAACTGCTTTTGAATTATATATATCTGTTTGACATCATTCACGTACTTAACCTCATACTACATTCTACATGACATGCCATGTGCAAATATTATTTTTTAGTAATTGCTTTGTGTATAAGCTATAAATACTCTCTGAATAATCTCTCTGACTCAGAGGTGAGGAGCAGTGTGTGCTTTGAATATACAGTGAGAATATATTTGGTAAACAAATTAGCTTGATAATAGAAGTATTATCAGATGGACCATACATAAGAGAACAGGCATACAGATATTATTGTTCATTAAAATTCAGTGAAAAGAAGAAAGAATCCCATTTGATTCATGCACTCCCCCACTATACTGCATATATGCTGTTTTTAATACAAATTTTATATATAAAATCTTGTATACACACACATGCTGTTTTTTTCTGTTTTATTTTATTTTTTAAAATGTTGTTTATATTCTGTTCCCTAACCTTAACATGAGTTTTTACAATCAACCAATCAATCAATCAGTCAATCAAAGAGAATTTAGTATGACGATTAAATGTTTTTCTCATGAGAGCTGAAATTTTGTCCCCACAAACACAAATTAAAATTTTAAGGTTTTATATCCTTTTAAAGAGCATGAAGACATTTGGTCCCCACAATGAGTGTAAAGGAATTGTTCACTGGATAGTAAAATCTCGGTCATTATTTACAAATCTGTATGATATTTTTCACTGGAACACACAATACAATTTATAGAAGCTCTTTTCCATACAATAACAGTTCAAATAAATGAAAAAATAAATAAATGCTACATCTAAGCAGTTTATATGTATGCAAAACAGCTGCATAAATATTCTTTTAAAATTAAATTTTGTTTTTTATATATATAATATGTTTATTTTTTTTTTTTTTAAGAAATATATAACATCGAAAAATCATGGTTTGGAATGACATGAGGGTATGTAAATAATGACAAAATTTTAAGTAAACGATTTCTAAAAGACAGCAATTAACCCCAAGATTCTCTGTGTGAACTGTCTTGTAATCAAATGTCTTTTTTTGATATGCATAAAACATGCTGCTTTCTCTAAGTATCTAACTATAATCCTGTAATCCTAAATAGCAATGCCCTAACACTAACCTTAACTTTAATGTATTCCTCATTGAGTCTCAGCATTAAGAGAGCAGAGGAAAGGGCTGTTTTGTGGTTTTGTTAACACAGAATAAGTTGATGTGTGACTGTTGTAAAGAAATGAGTGATGGTTGGAGGAAGAAACAGAATGAACATTTTCAACCATCTTTCTCCTGCAAATAAATGAGGGCTGTGTTTGTAATGGAATCACATTGGAATGGAAATTGTTTTTGTAGAATACCATTATCTTGGGATCTTGGCTTGTTTTGCATCTAAAAATAAAATGTGCTGATGGTGTAATCATGTGCAAAGCTGATAGTATAATTCCCCTAAAGAATGAAGAATCTCTGCAGTAAACACAGCCTGCTCAATTAATTGATTTGCACAATTAAAACATGTAGCCCAGCTATTCTTGCACCGTGGATTGTAATAACCAACTCTTGCGTAACATCAAGGTTCAATAAAATATTGTAAGCTCCAGGTGCAACCGCCCCGGGTGTCTAACAATTATCATTGATTCTTCTTTCATGAAATCTATTTCTCAAGCTAATATTATGTCTGCATTGCAAATTATTATTTCATTGGACATGTTTTAATTATTCAACACCAACCTCAAAGTTTTCTGCATTCACTTCGGGGTCTCATTAGCAATTGAAAGTTTTTCAAGTGAAAGTTTTATTTCATGACCCAGAATACAGATTTTATACTACTGTGTTCCACTGATCTATCAGCACAGAGTGTTTTTTGCTTATGAGAGAGTGAGTGTGTTTCCCTTTCTCCATTATTCCTCTCCAACAGTGATCAACACACAGACAGATGGATGGACAGAAGGATGGATGAAACCATGGATGAATGGATACACAGAAGGATGAAGGGATAGACTGATTTTTGCAGAATGCAGAACGTCACAATTAATAAATTGTATAAATCTATTTAAAATACGCGATCGCACTGGCCTGATATTTATGCTAAACAGCTTGGTCTTGTCATGAGAACACTTTGTTCATATATATTAACTTGTCTTAATGTACTTTATTACAGTGCTTTTTTCTCCTTTTGTTATTTGTAACATTTTAGTTTGGTGAATTATCTTTACGGAGCAAAAATACTAATATCAGCTAGTTACCATCAAAGACAACCAAAAGCGTTATTGGCAACCTAACTGTAATTAGTAGGCTATGTGACCAACTGCCAGTATGGTCACAATGTTGGCAGGTTTTAAGATAACCAAGCTTCAGTTGACTGTGTGCATGTTTACAAGACAACTATGTGCTTTATGTGCTGTATTATGCATGTCAGGCCAGTGATAGTTGAAAACGTGTTGTGTAATATATTTAGCTATAAGTTAATAGTTTTATTACCATAAAAATTTAAATTCACAACATTCTTTTACAGTTTTTTTTTTCATTTGCTAACATCCCAATGCTAACAACCCAGTCCAATCAATAGTCACATTTTTAAAACTCTAATTAGCACAACATCCGTTTGTAGTGACCATACCATTAACACAATTCATGTTGTTTTCACACAATATTCTGTCAATTAACATGTTTCTAAAATGCTTAAATTTTCATGCTACACGAGCTTAACCCATACCAAAATCATTTTACAAATGCTTAAACACAGCATTACAGAAATGAAGACCTAATGTTCCAAACTTTAAATATAACATAAAGCCTCTACTTCTGCAACAACAGCAGATTAAAAGAGCCGATAAGAATTATTTTAATTACTAATAATTGAGAAATAGCTGATTCCAGTCTTAATGAATAGTTCCAAGTCTTGCCATTACATGGGCATGCACAATATAAAAGGCATCCTCTGGATTGGTTTTGTTCAAAACAATGCAGAACAGCAAAGAGAAGCAGAAAAAGAAAGAAAATGTCTGGAGGAGGGAGAGTTGGACAAGAGAGAGGAGTAGTTGGATGTGGGAGAGTGGTTGGACCAGGACTGTTTGGTTTGGTTCAGCTACCAAAGCAGACATCAAGCGACTACAGTGGACAGTCAGGACTGCTGAGAGGATTATTGTCCCCCCTGCCCAACCTCCAAGATCTTTACATCTCAAGAGTGAGGAAAAGGGCTAGGAAAATCACTCTGGACCCCCACACACCCAGCCCACTCGCTCTTCAAAAAGCCAGACATAAGAACTTTATTTCCCCTGCAGACTATATTTAGCACAAACAATTAAAACATTCATACCGTCACAACTGATGCATTTATACAAATGATAGAATCTGGAAATTGTACATTTGTATACTAGACATCTGTAAATAACATATCTGCACACTTGTAAATATCAGTACATTGATTTAAACAATTGTTTTTTCCCGATATATATTTCTACTTCTGTATATAGTGCATATTTAATTCTCTGTTTTTCTTATATATTACACAAGTGTTATAATTCCTATGTCTGCACTATCATGTATGTTTGCACTATGTTCATATTTTTTCTGCACTGGACACTCCAAGTCAAAATCCTTGTGTGTGTGAACATACTTAGTAATAAAGCTCTTTCTGACTTTCTTACAAGAAGGAGAGATAAGGGCAAAAGGGTGTATGTTTTTTGTTATTTTTTTATTTTGCCAATAAAGCCTTTACTTTAGCAATTCTGTCACTTTTCTTTTACATTTCGTAAAGTATTGATGACTCCTTCACTATGTAGTACACATCTGAAATGAATTCACACATTCACACACAAATAAAATGCAGAGTTCAGCTGACTGAATTATTATTAATATTTAAATGTAGGCTCATATTGAATGTTTTATACAGGTCAAACTGAGACATGGCAAGTAGTTTTTGTAATGCCATTAATTGTTATCATTTTGACAGTCTATGCACTATGATTGACTATATGTTCCTATTGGATAGAAAAACAGTGCTGATGTTTTGACTGAATGACTCGATTTTGAATCAGGTTTGCTGTGTTTTGATAGCTTAGTAGGCTATATGTAGAAAAAGGTATTTGGCATTTTGAAATGCAGAGTTTGTATTTATTTAACAAAATGTGGTTTTGACCAGAAAATTTACTATTTGGCTAAATGTGTGATGTAGGTGAGTTACTATGTTAAGAGTTTAGAAAAAGTAGCTACTTCTTTAAGTAGGCCTTTAGCAACTTAAAACCTTGAGTGTGTGCTCAGTGGTCCATGTGCAGATGTGTTCTGGCCCTTTAATAAAGTTGTGTGGCCCAGCTCTGTATGTTGGGAGAACACTGCTGGAGGCTGCTCGGGAACTTCAGGAATGGCGCAAGACATGCAACTCCATCCGGGCAAAATACTGATGCAAACACCATCCACACATGCCCAGTGCCTTTAGTAAATGCTCGTTTGTCCCGTGGATCATCGCTAAAGTGGGTAATTGTATAAAGACAGCATGACTGCATGATTTGTGAGGGTATTCAACAACTCGTCGCCAAAGTTTTTTTTACCGCTAACCTGCTCGCCTCTCCATATTTTATTCGCCAAGTAAGTGAAAAACAGATTTA
Organism: Cyprinus carpio; assembly: GCF_018340385.1. Taxonomy (NCBI): domain Eukaryota; kingdom Metazoa; phylum Chordata; class Actinopteri; order Cypriniformes; family Cyprinidae; genus Cyprinus; species Cyprinus carpio. The sequence continues at coordinate 11,486,655 of NC_056605.1, forward strand.
ATGTAAAATCGAAAAACACGCAAACGTATTTATACGTGTTTAACGTTTGATTTCGGTGCATTTTCTTGTTTTAAGAGTTTGTAGAGAGTTTAAAAGGGAAAGTGTTGTCATCAGAGCTAACCAGTTAGCCATCTGAGTTCAGCGGCAGTAAACGGCACACTAACCATCTTCGCCTCTAACTATAATAAAAATAAGTCATCAGTCAGATATACGTGCACAAAATGTATTAATATCTTTATTAGTGCACGACTCTAACTTTAGTTTCCCACCAGCTGTTGCTATGCAACGTACAGTGTCTACCCAGTCATCAACATGCTGCTTTATTAAACAGTTTAGTAAACACTGCTTTCTAGTTAGTAAACATCTGACTTTTTATTTGTTTTTCTTTCTATAGCATCATGTCATCTTTGATGCTGTAAAGTTTGATGCAGAAAACCAGTTTGCAGCCTGGCTGGAGATACACAAACACACACACACCTGCTGCTGCTACTGCTGGAGTTTGTTTAGGGACACATCTGGATAAATCTTCCCCTTTCTGGACTGAAAAATGAAAGTGACTGTGACTTTTGGAAGGACTGGTGTTGTTGTCCCGTGTAAAGAAGGATGGACAGTCCGGGATCTCATACAGCAAGCTACCCAGAGATACAGAAAACTACTAGAGCAGGCGAGTATGCTTATAATTTTTTATTTTTTTTTTCTAAATAAAACCTCATTAATTGCTTTTATTCCACTGAACACAAAAGGATCTGTTTATGCAGCTCTTCAAGTTTGAATATGTGCATGCTTTAATAAGATTTGAGAATCAAAGGATATTTAATGAATTATTAATAAAAAATTCTTTGCTATAATTTTGTCAGATAAAAATAAAATAGGCTACCATTCAAAATTTGGGGTCAGTAAGATGTTTTTTATGTTTTGGAATAAAATCTCTTAAGCTCACTAAGGCTGTATTTATTTCTTTGACACAGTAAAATCAGTAAATAACTGTTTTCTATTTGAATACATTTTAAAATGTAATTTATTCTTGTGATGAAAACAATTTTCCATTTTTCCAGTGTTCTAATTTCTCCAGTCTTCAGTGTCAAATGATCTTTCAGAAATCATTCTAATATCTTGATTTGGTGATCAAGACACATTTCTTTTTATTATTAATGTTGAAAACAGCTGCTTAATTTTTTTTTTTTTTTTTTTTTGGGAAACTGTGATACAATTTCTTCTGAAAAAAAAGTTGAAGAAAATTTACTTATAAAGAATATAATTATTTGAAATAGAAATGTATATATTTTTTAACAATGTCACTTTTAATCAATTAAATGCATCCTTGCTGAACAAGTGTTGATTTCTTTAAAGAATAAAGAATAAATTCATCAAACCTGAACTGGGTTACCAGATTGCCCGACTAAATAACAAGAAAAGGCAAAGAACAACATTAGTAAATAATGACACACTTTTTTTTTTTTTTGGATGAGCTATTCCTTCAAGGACTAATATGTTTTTTTATCACGTCTTGTACATCTTTAAAAAGGTTAATAATAATTGTGTGATTTATTATTTCAGTAACAGTATTCAGCATAGTGTCAGTTAATTAAGTCTTACCGTAACACAGAATGGCCAAAATCACAATGGGATTACCACACGCTACATTGCATACGTTTTAATATTTAGTTTTACATTTAATTAGAGGATGATCAAGAATGTATGCTTTACCTTACGGGATTGAATGAACTGTAAAGACCTTATTCATTAATTTCAAACTTGTTAGTCAAAATCACATGCTGGGAGCCTGATGGGAGCTGAAATGTCAACCTTCACTCTTATTATTGTAAAATTTAAAAGGGGTTCATAAGTGCCTTTCTCTGATGACAGGAATCTGCAAAGCTGATTTTATGAAGTCGGGGGCAGATGTGCCTTGTCCAATTTTTCTGTGTGATAAATGCAAATCAGAGTTAAAATGTGGCAGCCGTTTTGTCCCCTGAGCGCCGACCCTTTGCCCCCTCATCAGATATTTCCCTCATTGCTGCTTGAGCTTCATTATTTAAATAGTACATCAGTTTGAGTGGCACCCATTTTCGCCGGCTTTATCCAATCTCCCGTTGACCGATGGGGACGTGGATTTGCCACTCTCCTGGCGCATTAGGGTTTAGGCGCGCTCCTAATAAACAACAGGCTTTTCATCCTGCATCGCTCCAGGAGCCTCCAGGCCCAAATGAACCCGTAGATTGCTGCAAGACTTCCTTGCCCTACAATTTACTGCGTTATTGCTTTGTCTTTAGAGTGGACAATTTGAATGATGGGAGACGGTCTTCGTGTTTTGAAGCAGGTGTATAGTGTACAGACCCGGGGTGGCGGTGGCCTTGTATTGCACCCTGTCGCGTTTGAGATAGTAATATCATACGATAGATTTGGCAGGTCAGGGCTCTGACAGAAGATTGCCAGTCAGATCCAAGTATTGCTTGGTTTTAGTATGCAATCGGCGTGCGAGGTCTTAACACGCATTTACTCTTAGCGGCCACTGCGTGATTTTTTTTATTTCGGGTGGGCACGTCCTTTCACTCAGACACGTTTATGTGCGTGCCTAGCCTTTATTTGTGTGTTTGTTATTCCCATCAGCTCAGTGTTATTGGCTGTTAGTCTCAGGGGAATTCGCGCGTGGGCTGGTGACGCACACAAGGCCTCTGTGAGGATGGATGGAGCTGTTTGAGAGATCCTGATTGGCTGCTGTCTCCAGGGCCTCATTTCTGTTGTTTGGCCCACGCAGAGTTTCTCTGATCTGGCTGTAGTCGGTCAGGGTCACAAGAAGTAGTGTTTGCGCAGTACTAAATATCGGACGATATTGTATTGTGAAGTTTGTAAGTTAACTTGTCAAACCTACTGATTTCCCCGTTATGTGCTTTGATACAGACTCTCAAGTTCTCCGGGGTATGAGGGTTACTACTGAATTTGTTTAGTGAGACTGTGTTAGGGTGTGGTCATATTACTGAAATTCTGTGTGCAAAAAAATTCAGATTTTTATAGAGATGTATGAAGTACTGCTCACACAGGAGTCACTTTTAAAACTGGTAGCTTTCTGTAGGTCAACACGGTGAGTTCATGTGACCAACTTGAGCATGAGCGAAACCTGTGTAGGGAACTTTTTGGCGGGGAGGGGGCTAACCCATTTGTAGAGATTTCTATTGGAGTGACTGGATTTTGTTCTGGAAATTTCTCTAAGAAATTGTAAATGTGAAAGCACTTTAATAGTCAATGACATTTTCTTTTTTTGGTGGCTGGATCTTTTCAAAAATGCTGTAAAATGAAATTCTAAATAAAACAACAAAATGTCTTTTAAAATATCAGATAATTTGAGCTTTTATGAGTTCACAAGTATTTATAATAATTCAGTTTTATCATGACAAACAGACTTGTTTTGTGAGATGTAAGAAAAACTGTAAAAGTTTTAGTCTTTTCTTTATTGTATAAAATGTTTTCAAAACATTTGTAATGGACATTCTTGTCATTGACCCATTAATTGTAGCCCAAGGCACCAATTTAGTATCAATTGAAAAAGTACCAGTGGCTACTATTGCATTGGTATGAAAATTTTACCAGTGGCAAGATTTTGGTATTGATCTAAACCTAATCCAAATAAGAGGAAGAGTGTGCATGAAACTAAGCATGCACACAACTGATCATATTTACACACTCTCACACAATATGATGGATAATGGTATTAGCTTTATGAATAGTACTATGCAGCACAGTAATATTAGGTTTAGTTGTGTTCGGTTTATGATTGCAAGCGTTGTACCGCAGCATGTTTTGTCAGTACTGAGAAGGCGGTACAATCGATCTTTGTGATAGATTGTTTTCATTACTTGGTTCTTTTCCCTGTGAGGCTGTATGATTCAGAGCTCCTGGTAACTAATGTCCTTAAGGTTTCCCTTGAAGTTTCATTAATAGAGTTAATAATCATAATGTTGCATTTATTCATGAATGCAGGGGGGCTTCACAAATCACGTCTCAGCGCTTTCAGCACAAAATGCAGAACAAACGGAGCATTATGTTTGCAGGAATACTAACACCCTCATCAATCAGTGTGGTTTTTGAACCTTTCTCAAACTTCATGGCTCTGCCAAGCCATTTAAAGCTTGAATTCTTTCCAGTACGTTCAGTATTTGCTTGCAAGTTTTGCTGATTTGGGGTTGCTGTGTCTGATAGCTTACTCATTGATTACCATAGACAAACAGCAGACATGCTGAGCTTGCTTTGGGTGTTTTGTAAAGTCGCCTACATGCTGGAGAAAGCTCTGACAGAGTCTTTGATGGATAGAAATTCATAAGATGTGTTTTGAGACTGTGAAAGAGCCGGGGGAGTTTGAAATCAAGCTGGAGTACAGTGAATTGGTCAATTGAAATACAGCAGACTTTTGGTTCCATTGACAGACCCTTGCTTTTTTCCATTATGCCGTCTCTACTGTAAATGATAATTCAGCCGTTGAGACTCGTAATTATTCAATTACTGGTCTTTAGTGAAGGCTTCATCTGATCACACTAGAATGTGTAATGATTATGAGTTAACTGCCTGTAATTATCTGTTTTAAATGCTCGGACATTAGCAAGATTTCAGCATGTTAGTGGTAGGCTTTGGTTTGTAGATTGTGGTGGATTATCCCTCCTGCTCATCTAATAGGCAGAATGGTTGACTGATACTGACTAGTCTATCTAGAATTTTTTTAACTTCATATATTGCTTTATTTATATTAGGCTAAATGGCGACACACCTTGTATTTTCTATGAAGCGTTATGTTTAGTTTTCTTTGAACACAAATAAAGGCTAAGAAAAAAAAGTGAATGTATCTATGTATGATATGATATACATTGTGTAAATCAATTCTAAAAATGAATTAAAATGCATAACATATACTGCAAGCTGTGATTAATTTTGTGACAGAGTGCTTATGAAAATTATCGCGGAGCCTAAGAACTCCTAAGAATTCTGCAAAGAACTCTGTGGAAACTAGAGGATTTGTTTTGGGTCAGATTTGTGCTCCTTCCAGCTATAATAAGCATGGTATATTTCACAGTCATATCTCTGATAAGAAAGCAGAATATATGCAAGACTGCCAACTTACAGTTAATGCAAAACTTTTATTAATGCATGATGCCTCAAACTTTGTGAACTTTGGTAAACCCTGGAACTATCTTAGATCTTAACACTCTGCTAACTTATTTACAAAGTTGAAACACTTGGCGAGTCACTTCTGGCACTTTATGTAATATACACCAGACTAAAGAAAGCCTAAAGGAACCAACTTTTTTTTTTTTTTTTTTTTTTACTTTTGTATTTTTAAGGAAACTTCTAAGGTTGACACAGTTAGTATGACCTTTTTAGTTTTATCATGAAATGGTTTTCTTAATTAAAATGAGATCTTGAAGATGTAACATCAACATTTAATTTTAAAGTATATAGTATTCCAATGCTTAATCTAAGCCAAATACACCCAGTCTGGGCTAAGCCCCAAATATCCAATGATCCTAGAACCACCCCTGACTCTCAAAATGCTAAAACTCTTTCACAGCATTTCTTGCATCTCTCATTTTTTTTCTCCTGCAAAGCACTGCTTGTTTAGTAACCAAATGTGTTTAATGCTAATTTTCAAGATCATTACTTTTGGACTTTTAAATAGTCCACTGCAAACACAACGTCTCCAAAGAATGAAGATCTAATTATACAGAGCTTCATTAGGGCCAACTAGTTGAATAACTGATTAGATTATGTAATGACTACTTTATGTAGTTTTCCAGATCCCTGTCCTTTTGTTTCAGGATTTTATATTGAACATCAAGTTGGCGACCCAACAGAGTACCAAAATTATATTTATTTGTACCTTGCATAGTTCTTTTAATGGTCACATGACCTTTGACTTCAGCAACAATACCTTAGGGAACTGTTTTCTGCTCACTTTTTTAAAGTTGATAAGCCTAATTATTTTGCTATCCTGTGCATAATTATGTGGTTATTTGCATTCAGCATGGTTTTCCCAGCTGTCTGTGACCCTACCAGAACAGACCTGTCACCATTTTTGGTCACGACCCACAAGTTACGGACCACTGCTCTACTGTGGTTTTCCCCATTCACTTTGGCCTAGTTTTATGGAAGGGCTAATTGGGTGTAGGCTTTGTTGCACTGAAGGCTCTCAACTTGTCCAAATGCCTGTAAGTTAATAGAGGTTAAAGCTGTAGCCTTACTCTCTGCGTTTCATATTTGTGGACAGTTCGACCTCTTAGCTAGCTGTCACAGCTTGGAGCACAACTACTTGGCTGTGCGTTATCTCGCCTGTGATAGAGCGGCGAGAAGTGTTGTTAATTACCAGATTTCCTTCTCCGCCATTGAAGTCTCAGCAGCTCACAGTCTTGCGTTTTTTGTTATGCTAATCTAAAACATTTTCCTGCAGCTGTGTAATTATGCATTTAATGCGTTTCAGGATTAAAGCGAACGAGAAATGGCCTAGATTTAGTTGCGCTAATCTTCAGCCTTTTAAACGGTGCCATACATCAGCTATCACTTGAAAAGAGCGCGGTTACCACTTTGAGGATTTGCTGTCTAATTTCTGCCGCGTACATACTGCGGCCCTCTGCTTTGTGTATTGCTTTGTGTTTCGTTATATTCAATGAGGTGTTTTCCATTGACCCGGACATGTCAGTTTCCATTGGGAAGAAAAGATGCCTGTGATCTTCAGCCAGCACTCTCAAGAATGTTCCGGGCTAGGAAATGTGCTTGAGTCAAAGGCGCTACATACTTAGCATGTCTGCAAGCCTTTGTCCAGAGGCAGTAAATTGTTTGAGAGAGAGAGACCTTAAGCGGAGGAAGTGCTTGGGAGTCACTCAGGAAGTTATCAGGCCGTTGAAAAAGGACACTTAATTACCCAGGCAGACGTAGGCCGGGGTTGTGCTGCTGTTTTTTCATTAAGCTCAGGAATGCCAGATGCACAAGTGCTGAGTTGGCTGCCAAACAGCTGATATCATGGAAAAGTCTGGACTTGTGCCAGCAAGAAAACAATTAGCACGCCTTGCCTCAGAGACCGAGTCGGTTAGCATCTGTTCTCAATGAGAAGCATTCCATGCTAGGTGCGTGGTCTGTGATGGAAACTACCTCTTGACCTCAAGATGTCCTTGTGAAGTACCTTTGTTCAGCCTTCAGCGATTTAGGATGGTTTTGGCAGCAGAACTCGCTCTCAGAACCCTAATGTGCTATTTTCTGTGGATCCACATCCGCTGTTGTGGTTTTATTTGTCTGTAGTCATTGTTTTCAGTGACAGTTGGAGGCATAGTGATCTCTTTGAAGAAATTTCTTGGAATAAACCAAATAAACACAACGTGTACTTATGCTTGTAAGTAAGCCTGTGTTTTGCTTTTATTTAAGCATAAGCTGTTATGAGTTAGGTTTGGGTTGGGTTTTCATGCCTTCCTGCTGAACCTGATTTTTTTTATATATATATGCTTATGCTATCACCTTGCCATGTTCTTTTACTTCCAGAATATGTTTAAGCTTAGCATGTTATCAGTGACAATCACTGAAAATAACGTTAATAAACTAACATTTTACCGTTTTCATTTATTTATTTTTTTAAGATTTACTGTTGTCATTTTTGCCTTTTTACTGGAATAGGACAGTCTTTCAGACAGGAAGTGAAGTGGAAGAGAGAGTGGGAGGGGATCTTGAAAGGTCAGTGAGCTAGGACTCGACCTCGGGACGCCCGAAGCGCAATTGCGTTATATTCCGGTGTGCTGCCCACCAGGTTATTGGCGCCGACTAAACTAACATTTTTAGTAGTATCTAATGTACTGGACAAAATTATTTGGACACCTGAACCAAAAACGCAATGTCCTTGCACTATAGGTGGATTAAGAGGTTATTAGTAGTTGATCTACACTTATTCTTATTAATTTTGATAATTAACTTTTTGACAGTGTGCTGTGTAAAAAGGACTGTTTATTTTTGCAGTGTTTTTTTCTGGTATATTTTTCAGCTAGTTGTACATGTTGAATCAGCCCATCGGTGAGAGAGATCATTTTGATTGGCTGCTCAGCTTAGCTAACCAGTGTACGAGAAGAAAAGTGAGTAAAAGATGAAGTCAGGAAAACCAAAATTCATCGGTGGCGAGTGAGATTGGTGTAAAAATGGTAAGCATGCACTGCTTTGTTTATGGTTGGTATATCTGCAGTCCAAGCTTTTTCGGTTTTCCTTTTTGAATGATGAATACAGACTACTGCCACCTGCTGATATGGAGAGTTATTTCCTCTCATATATGTGCAGAACATACATAATAGTTGGCCGTTGGCTGTAGACTTTTTGGTGTGTTCATGCACAACTTTTTTTGGTCCAGACAACAAAGGCAACATGAGGTGACACTACAGTCGGCTTCCATTGCTGCTAGTTCTTTGATGTTTGTTTGGTGTGTCTGGGCCTTTAATCATCCCACTATAAGAAGTGGATTTTTTAAGACAACATCATGTTAAAAATAGTCCAGCTTTTAAAAAATGCCTCCCGCATTTGAGGCCCCTGCATTCTGTATTAAAATGTTGTGCTTCTTCTAGCTGCTCTTAGAAACTGATTGGAGTCAGACATGAAACCAGGCTTATTTCAGAGGGCTTCCTTAAGATAGTCAACTATTTGTTTAGCCAGCCCGCTGTCTAGTCATTTTCTAGTGTCCACTTGCTGTTTGCCATTACATGTATACTGTGGACAAGGCTGTGTTCTTCAGTCTTGTAGGGTGTGTGTGTGTGTCTGTCTAAAGCATATTAATATGGTATGGCTTCCTGATTATTGTATTAACGCCGCTGATATTTATCAAATGCAATACTGGAGTAGGACTGGAGAGTCTAGACATGCTGTCTGTTCAGGACTCTCTTAGTCTCATTTAAGTACTGATTATCCACACACATAGCCCTTCACATTGGCCTCTGTGCCCAGGAAAATATTAATTTCATTTGTGCTACCATATAAAAACTATCTCATTTCATTCAAGCTATATTACAGTCCATAACAGAAAATGAGATGTGGGTCAGAAAATGGTATGTTTATTAAATTCAATTCACGGCAAAATTGGTATTTTCATATTTGAGCAGAAAGTGCAAGAATGCGGTGCGGAGGTGGAAGATCGTTCTCCGAGATGGACAACGTCTTATTGCATCATTATCATCACCATCATGATCATCATTACTGTTTATGAGCTTGGTAATGATGTTAGGCTTGGTAATGGACCCTGCACCAACAAAAGCAATCGTAAAAATACGGCAGGAGCCCCACTGCTCACCGTCATCAGGGTAAAAATTGCAAAATGTTCCAGACATTTCCATCGTTTCATTACAGCGCCGCCTCACTATCTCCCGCTACACTTGTACCCTCATTCAATGGTCTCATAGCTGGGAATAGCTGGCCTTAATGTGGCATGTAATACAGCATTATTCTCATAGACTGGCACACTCTTTGTTGAATGCCAGAAACTGCCGCACTCATGGCCTCCGGCTCACCCTGCTAACGTTCAAAAGCTCCGGGCTCATTTAGGTAAAATCATGATTAAACAGGTGCGTTGGCTGTCAAATGCCATTTTGCTCATGGGCTGTGTGAGATGAGATCATATGGGATCCAGTGTCATGGTTTTATTGTTTATTGAGTGAAATACAAGCTTTTTGTGATGCATTGGAGGTTCTTCAGTCTTCTAACATGACACTGATGCCATAATAGAGACAGCAGAATAAGGAATAAGTGACATATGGCATGAAATAGTGTTAAGAGTGATGGGTGCACCTTTTGAAAACTCGCTTAGTAAACTTTTAAATGCCTACGGGGACAGCATTGTAAAGATGGAGGAGATAGTGTGTTTGCACCATTTTTCATTGCTGGAGTATTTTTTTGTCAGGCCTATTCCTTAGTGTTTTTCCTTCATCTTTTTTCTAGTAAAACATCTAAACATTCTTAGCAGCACAGCAGCATAAATTATTAATACATAAAATATGTTTGAAATGTAGGCTAATTGTATTTTGTCTTGTTGCATTTGCATTTTCCCCCCCAATGGTTTATGCTTAAAGCAAGTGCAAAACTTTCCATTCAACAAAAGAAAATACATTTCTTTTCTTGAATGTAAATCTTACCTAGTTTTGGTTCTTTGGTAAATGTATCTTATTTAAAATATGCTTCTCTGCAACTATATACTCTTGTCTTGTGAAAATATTTTTAACAGGAATTGAGAATCCACAAAGATTAGACAAAACTCAAAACTTAAATCCCATAACAAATGTTGTTGCAGTGGAAAAAAAAACAAACCTCCATCTAATGAATATATGAGAAGTTAAATGTTAAATGTTAAACCCGCTTGAGATTGTGAACTCGTTAATTAGACTGCTGTTTCACGGCAATAATACAGAAGCATATTTTATGTAATTATAGATAATGATTATGACGGGGGTGTTCAAGCATAGTTTTTTCCAAGAAGTACATTCAATATTACCTCGCTTGTTAGCCTATATGTTTGAAGAAAGATAAAACAGGTTTCATATGGTAAGTGTAGACATTTTTCACTTGGTCAGTTCACATTAAACAGGACCAAATTAATTTTGTAAGGTCTAATATCCACTCACCTGCCAATACAAGGAATTGGTCCATCCCAGAACAACAGAGGGTAAGTTTCAGTGAATTTAGGGCTGACATGATTGCAAAATAACCTTAATTATTAAGCACACTTTATTATATCTGGTGAGTGCTATAACATAACTTATTTGGAAGGATGTCTAATAAGTCTTAAACCAATGTAGATTTGCATTTTGGTCTGTTTTGTTGTTGTTAGAGAAATCTTCCATCTTGTTAGAGAAATCTTATTGTTATTTTATCAATATTTAGGAGCGGCTACAGTTTGTGTAGCCACTATTTGGCTTGTTACAGCCATCACATCAAGCCAGTAATGACCAGTCAACTTCTTACTTTTAACTCACTTTTTTTTCTTTTTTTTTTTTATGATTTAGTTGCCTCAAAATTTTGTTTTGTCTTTTTGGCCATTCTTCAAGTAGGGCTCGCTGCAGACCAAAAGATCCAGGGGGCATGGTTGGATCCACATCTAGGGGGTGGAGAATGGTAGGTTTAGGGATCGGGGTAGGTTTAGGTAAATGTAAGATGGGAGTGGTTGGATCTAGATCCAACCACGCCCCCTGGATCTTGTGGTCTACAGCAAGACGCTTCTCCCATTCTTTGTAGGTAAATGAAAAAAAAAAAAACCAAGGTTTGTGAATTTTTTGTTTTCTCTGAATCTGGTTTGGCATAGTAGAGTCAAACCCAAACTTTTGTTTGTAGTTGGTGCATTTTACCCTTGTATGACAACATTGATGGATCTGTAGATTTGGCTTTCTACTGTCCAAGAGGTCTTGTTTTCTTTATCTCTTTTATGTTAAACATTGTATGTTTGTGTGGGTCTTATATGTGTTCATGCATGTCATCATGTACTGAGAGAAGGTCAAATCTGCGGACTGTTTTCCTGTAGTGTTGAGAGACTGGGCTTTTAAATTAAAATTGTGTAAATATGAGTCATACACACAATCTCAGTTTGTCTTGTGAGAACTGACAGCTCTGCTGTCCCACAAAAGCCAAGATAAACAGTGTAGGCCCATATCAAAGGTTCAGGTTTCACTCTATCAGTGAAGTTTTGCTGTTACTCTATGCCAAGGTAAATACTGTTTAAGCATACTATACCTCCCACTACTACTTCCTCTACTTTGCTACATGGCATTGCCTGACATCAATCATCTCTCACTTGCTTTGTGTTAAGTTAGCATGCACAGTGAATGCAGCCAAAAAGTGAGATGTAATGACATAAGATCAGGCGCAAGATGGAATTAAGCCATTTGTTGTGCAGATGACTTGTTTATACCTCACTTCTTGGCATAAGCTGAAAGTTGACATTTGGAGCTCAGATTTGGAGTTACATCACTCCGGTCTCTGGGACCTGGTTGGTGGCGGTTGTGAGCTCACAAGACTATGATTTGTGGATGTTGAAGTATTTTGCTTTGTGTTTTGTCCGCATTAATCAGAAAAGTCCATCAGGCCCATGATAGTGCCTTGTGGCACTCCCCCTGTAGGAGATGGTTGTAGAGGAGTTGTGTGGGAAGACTGCAATGAAAGATGTCCTATGCTGTTTGTACAGCAGAGTGTCCTCATACATGCTACTCTAAAGTTAGCTTAGACTCATTGAGTACTGTTAGCTATGATGGGCAAGCTCAAGTCACTGCTTTTTTTAGAGAATAGTTACAGTTTAGACATCACTGTGGGAACCCTTGATAACTGATAAGTCTGAGGTCAGTAAATGTTTTCTTGCTGATTACCAACTCTGAAGCTTTTGTTTTGTAGGAGGGAGACTTCCTGGTACGAACCCACCATGTTGAGTACTGTGATGGGGGAATTCTGGACCCTGATGATGTGCTAACAGACCTGGTGGAGGACAAGGACAAGGTAAGGCTCAAGGAAACAGTCTGGTATTAAACATTAAACCTAAGTCAGTGTTTCATTGAATTCTGTATTCAGGGAGTTCTTTCTCCACTCGCCTAAATTATAAAAATATAACTGGTTTTAACTACTACAAATATCTATCTATCTATCTATCTATCTATCTATCTATCTATCTATCTATCTATCTATCTATCTATCTATCTATCTATCTATCTATCTATCTATCTATCTATCTATCTATCTATCTCTATCTATCTATCTATCTATCTATCTATCTATCTATCTATCTATCTATCTATCTATCTATCTATCTATCTATCTATCTATCTATCTATCTATCTATCTATCTATCTATCTATCTATCTATCTATCTATCTATCTATCTATCTATCGTTCTATCGTTAGTCTTGTCACACCCCTTATATGTACACACACGAGACTGGGTTCATGAGAACGGGACAAGACAAGATTTTTAAACTTTTTTTAAAGAAATCCTCAGTGATGAAATATATAGGGAAAAATTGTCTTTCATTCAACTGAAAAACACAAAATGCAAAAAAATGTAGGTGCATTTGAAATCACATTGTACTTTATGAAATTAAACATCTATTTTAATAAATTTTATGCCAGTAAAAACAACATTTAAACACTGCAAAAGATTTTGCCACAAGCTCAACTGACAGGCAAGTTATTGCACAAAATTATTTAGTATACATAAAAATAAATAATACAAATAACACAAATAATATTCCTTTAAAGTAGCAGTCAGTCAAGTTTATTATTTAGTGAACTGATTTCCACTTTAATAAAAAAAAACATTCACATCTATTAATTTAAAGTTTAACAAAAAATACATGTTTAGGGCCCTATGAAATGTTTTAATTTTTCTCAGCATATTATTTATATTTTTTATTGTTACCAAATTCTGTGTGTTAGCATGTCTAACTATTTGAATGCATAACAACTTAAATTATTCATTTTATTTTTCCTTAAAGTAGCCTTATGAATTTTTTCCCTCAGTTCCCAACAATTCTGTGTTGTGTATTTACATTTTTCTGGTTATCAAATGAAGGCATAAAACATTAATTTCATAATTTATCATTTAATTATTGAAAATTAAGCAAACTTTATTTTTTGGCAATCAAAGGCAATTTATTATTAAAATTAAAACATGGAAGAAATGTTGTGTTATTATTCATTTAAAATAATGTTTTTTTTCTCTTCATTTTAGTAGTAGTAATAGTAGGCTGTATACATTCTATTATCATTATTTCAAACTGCTGTGAATACCTTTACAGCTCTGTGTATGTGATATGATGCTTGTTTTACTCAAATCAAACTGTAAAATGCTCATGAAGTCACTCTCAGAGCAGTTCTGGAGATGTTCTTCATGTGTTCACGTCCTCATTTAGTGAGACGGCAGACGCTGAAATTACCGCGAGCGTCTCGTGCGCTTCAGTGTGTGTGTGTCTTATCATGCTTCCACTTGCCTGATGTGAATGTAATATCTTACATACCTTACATTACATATACCACTGGTGAAAGGTCCAGTGTAATGCAAATATACCTGAAAGGTCTGCAGGAGGATATCGTCACCTTCTCGAGAGACCAGTCAGATCTCTCGAGACACATCAGATCTCGCCAGATATCGAGCCACAAGATCTCGTCATACCCCTTCTGACAGTAAATGAATCAGATTTTAATTTAGCATCCACTCAAGAACTCAGTGAATACTCTGTGATGAATACATAACTGTTTCAAGAGAGTCATTCTTGTGTGAATAGAATCACAGTGGTTGCAGTGTATATTTATTTTTGGGTGTAGCCAGTGAAGACACAATAGAAGATGTGTTGGTTTTATTTCATGTTGTGGTTTCCGGCCCTTCAATTGAGGCTGGAAGTTTACATCTAGAATAACACATGATTTCTTTTGCAGTGGTGTAGTGGTGCAAGAAACGCTGACTTAACTCATAAAGAAATCTGCCAAATAGAAGGTTTTCATTGGCTTTGTTCAGTGTGTAGGTATTTGGTCCAATAGCAATGAAATAATAAAACTGTGAAGCATTAGCTTGGGTACATTGACTTTTCGAAGTATTAAATATAATGCTAATAGTGTCATTCATTGGTAATGTCATTTATTCCAGAGCAATAGAACGGCTTAGGAAGGAACACCAGAACCAATTTACTTTCACAAATGTGAGAAGATTTGTTGAGAAGTAGTGAGAAAATGTAAGAATTTATGGAAAACAAAATCACATGAATATGAAAAATCTTAGGTTAGGTTGCAATGCCATATGCACCAAATATATGTGCTGTGAAAAAGTAGAAAATATGAAATACTTTACTGAACGTGAAGTGCTGTACGTGATGTTTTAAGGAGGTTATAAAAAAAAAAAAAAAGATTTTATCCATAATGTATTTTTAACCTCTTATGGACATGATGGTCGTTCTCTGATTATAATGGAAACACAGCATACGGTTCACGGTTTCATATGGAAAATGCATCGTTGACATTTGCTTGAGAGGAGGCCATTTGGAGCACCCTCTCTGAGGAAAGAGTGGTCTCTCCAATGAGCCCTCGGGGTATTCTGTTTGTCCTTATTCTGTATGGAGGTTATTATATTGAGCTGTGTGGCCGCTCCTAACTCGATAACACAAAAGGGCATTTGCCTCTTAATTGAATTCTCTCAGACATCAGATGCAAAGCTTTTGATTCCTGCACACTAATTAATAGAAGTGAAGGCACAAGGCATTATGGGTTGCATGCTCTCTCTCTCTCTGAGCAAGATGGTTTCTGGGATATTGCTTTATAATCAAAGTGTGGAAGTGTTTTATAGGCTTTAGCCACAGGGAATGCAGCCAGTTTCTGAGGAAAAATTTGCATATGAAAGATGAAAATTTTTCATGATTTAAAGATTATGAGTGGGACTATTAACTTAGAGATGATAGTGCCCAGTGTTTCAGCATTTAGACCTTCTATAATTGGTCCTAACTATGTCTAAAAACAGTACTATTTTGGTGTCATATTTTAATTTGGGGCTGTTGCTTCAATGTGTTAATTTAATACAGTTAAATATTAATTAAAGCAGTGGTTTAAAACGAAACAAATGCATTTAAATCTTGCTTGCTGACTTGTACACTACAGGAAACGTGTCTCTTTAAAGCACGCTTATAGAGAGCAGGTAGCACAGAATAATAAGCTGTTCACATTCAGTTTTACATTCAAGCCATTTAAAAGCACAAGAAGATGCGAAAGAGAACATGGAAGTTTTTATTTGGCAGCAGCAGGTATTTTATGCTTATATTATGTCATTGTTTATCAAACAAGAAAAATAGAATCACTCACTGTTCTCTGAATACATTTTGTATAGCTTTAATAAGGATTAATCTTTAATTTATACAACTAATTTGCAGTGTTAGTTTACATTTGATTACATTTAATTTCTGTGGTATTTCTCACAATACTACAGTAGTCCTATCTGAAAACGTAAAGTATTGATTATTTAATTTGCGTCTTTGCTCTTATGTATTTATGTGAGCTACTGTTTGTAATTTGTTTATTAGTAGTTTTTACTGTGAAAAAGAAATTGAAATCAGAATTCTGAAATTTTATTGGAATGTAAAATCTTGGTGTTGTAAAAATCTTTTTTTTATTAGAATACAAGGATCCATGGGTCGAAAATAATGAAAACGGTGAAATAGTCTGATTACCTTTCCAGCTGTGCTGTAGATTCAGTGGTGGAGTTATTGTAGGAACAGGGAACATTGGTGTCTTTATATTGAACATTAATTGGTGTGAATATTCTGTGCCGTAATTGACTGCATTTCATGTATGCTCACACGGAGACACACGTGTGCATACACTTATATAAAAGCATAAACTCACTCCTCACCATTTCTTCCATACTCACACTGGCACACAGTCCCCTGATGGTATTGTGCCTTTATTCTGTTAGAGCGGGTATTTACTCATAAATCCAGACCGGGATGAGGAATGAGCTCTCACTGTAGTGATGTTGCCATGGTGACTACTTCCCAAATGTCACAGCCTGCGTTTCTGCATCCTGGTGATCCAATAATTATTCTTTCCTGTTTGTAAGCCAGTAATAGGATTTTCTTTCCTTCTGAATATTTCTTTACAGTGCTGCAGCGTTGGAGTCATTTCAAAACAGCATTTATATAAAGTAATTACTTTAGAGCAGGTATGTGCTGTTGAATGTACTTTTGAAATCAGTTTTTCAGAGCTGCCACATATGGTGCATGTTTGTGTTTGTGGAATGTGCCATTCGTCTTGTTAGAGTGTCAGATCTTCCTCTGTCAACAAAAACACAAATTGTGTTCTGGTAATTACTGAGCTACTCCCTCTTTAATGAAGCTAGCATAACACTGACTTGACTGCTAACACACACACAACCTGAAGGCACATTATTAGATGTGCTTGCTTTGGCCTGAGTGTTAAACTACTCTCTGAATCACTTATGTTCAGTATTCTAGTACTTAAAGAGATAGTTCACCAAAAATGAATATTTGCTGAAAATGTACTCACCCTCAGGCCATCCAAGTTGTAGATGAGTTTGTTTCTTCATCTGAACAGATTTGGAGAAATTTTGGATTACATAACTTGCTCACTAATGTATTCTCTGCAGTGAATGGGCGCTGACAGAATGGCCAAGCAGCTTGATCTTTGCATATTTCTCTTCTGAGTAAGGCAAAAATGTATTATTGATGGATTTGTTTATTACAAATGCAGCTTTTCACATCACAAGATGTAAATCGATTGACAGGAGTTGTCAATTACTTGTGGATAATTGTGATGTTTTTATTATCTGTTTGGACTCTCATTCTGATGGCACCCATTCACTCCAGAGGATCTATTGCTGAGCAAGTGCAGAATTCTAAATTTGTACAAATCTGTTCCAAAAAAACAAAAAAAAAACAAATGAATCTACGGTTTGGATGACCTGAGTACATTTTAAGCACATTTTCATTTTTAGGTGAACTATTCCTTTAAGTACTTGAATATTTTTTTTCTTCTATTGAACACAAAAGGAGAAATTCTGAAAAATAGTGATGTAGTTTCATGTACAATAGCAGCATATGGTGACCAGGGACTGTCAAGATGCAGAAGGGATCAAAAACCACAAAAGTGGTCCAGACAGCAATATTCAAAGTCTTCTAAAGCCATATAAAAAGTCATATAGACTAAGGTTTTTTTTATTGTTGTTGTTTATGGAGCTTGACAGACTTCGTCCCCATTCACTTCCATTATATAGAAGAGAGTGGCTACAGTATTCCTTGAAAACTCAGGTTTAGAACATAAATGATGGAACACTATAAATATTTTGGTGAAGTTTCTGTTCCTCACTGAAGTTAAAATATCTCGGAAATATCACAAAGAAATACAGTCAAACATGTTGAAGAACCAGTCTGCTATTTTAGTCTGACTGGTGTGAAGATGTGCTCTGCTTTTATTGCTGAAGCTGTAAAAGTTTTCAGATTTCCAATTGACTTTTCTTCTGAAACATTCCACTGCACTCTCACACACGCTCACATGCTCACAGATGCCTGCATGTGTTAATGATATGCTTACAGCTCTGATTCACATTCAACTGGAGGCAAAAAATGGTACATTAGTCAACACTCTCATCAATATATGAACAGAGAAAGACGTTAGAATATTCATCTGAATCTGTGCTGCTGACTTGTTTTCGGCTGGAGTTGGCCATGGCTTATGGTTTGGGGCTGACGTGTAGTGCAGCACACTTGTTCCTTTCTGCCCTCTAGAGGTCTTTTATAGTGTAGACGTTACTTCTTAACCAGTTTTAAATATTCTGCATTAGCCACTTGTGCAAAAACAAGATTAAAACCAAGCAAAAAGGGCAAAGCAAGAACACTCCTTTATAGATTTTTCACTAAACTTTCTACACAGTATTTAAAATATTACATTTCTCATGGTATTTCAAAAACAGCCCTAAAACTGTATCTTAAAGGTTACGGTGTAATGGGAGAGCAGGGAAAATGGAGTAGTGTGTGTGTGAATAATATTGATGTGTGTGCAGGAGGTTAATTAAAAGCTCCAGTCATTCATCACGGACCGAGGGCTGGCAGACGGACTGACCGGCCTCAAATCAATCACATGCTCTCGGCTCGCTGTACTGCTGATACTCACACACTCTTGTAGCTTGCTGTGTCTTGACAGGCTTGCTAGACTTTAACTCTTGTCTTTTTTTTTTTCTTTTTTTTTTATCTTATGTCTGTTTCACATTGTCTGAGCGTGTTAAGATATGTTTGAGACTATCTCGGTCTAGTCTTGCCTGAAACCTTGATAATGTTCATCTCACACTGAGTGGAGTGTTCCAGCTTTAAGGGGCTTGTCTTATGTGTATGTTGTAGTCCAGATAAAAAAGTGAAAAAAGTTTGAAAATAAATTGCCCATTAAGTCTAAATATTTAAGTATTTGGTGCTGTGATGAACACCACTGTGAATACAAAAATCTGAATGGCTATTTAAACCATTTAAATATGTTTTAGAAAAGAGTGCAGCTGCTTTGTTTCCGGAGTAACGACTGCATTTCTGCTGTTCAGCGCCATCTGCTGTCAGTGAGTGAATGTGCTTTCATTCAGAGCATCTCTCAAGCGCTTCGCCATGTGCTTCTCATCCATGCTTGTTTACATCAGAGTGCGCATGCATATTTCACGCAGCATACAGCAGTGTTGTGCACTGTGACCAGTTGATGGGGAAAATATTCTTAAAATGCATTAACAAAATTTGAATAATTTGTTATAAATAATTTTTCACAGTATTTTGAAGTGCCCACGATAACAATATCGTGCATATTAATTACTGTGATGTATCGCATTACCGAATACCGGCACATGTTTACTTGTGGCATATATCAGTTTACACTTGTGTTGAGCCTTCAGAGAGTGTCAGGATGTGATTGTGTACTTACAGCTAAGTGGGAAGTCTTTAGGTCCTGGAGACTTGATGCATTTCTGATTTGACTGGAGTGTTCTGCTGTTTTACTTGACTTTGAATGTTCTGCACCTGTACATCAGTTTCTTCATCCGGTCTGATGAAAGTAGATCAATAGCCTATAGACCAGAACTGATTTCCTTTTAAAGTATGTGATTTAGTGCTTGATGGTCTTTTCATTAAAGAGGTATTTAAGGCCAAGATATAATGTATGTTTTCTAACCAAAAGAGTTAAAAAATATTTTGTATGTATTTTTTGTTTTACTGTTGCTGTTCCACTAAATAAATAGTGTTTATTTATTTGACTTAATATGTATTAAATTATTATTTGTGTTATTATTATTAATGATGATGATGATGATGATGATAATAATGTTGATAATAATAATAAAACATGCTGTAAAAATAGTGTATTTCAGCCAGGTTTATTTACAATTTGTTACTATTAATATTAATAATTATATTAATAGTAGTAATAAGTTGAAAACAAACAAAATAAATAAACAAATAAATAAATGACATGCATTATAATATTTTTTTTTTTAGGGCTGAATTTTGAATATTCGTTGAATTAAAAATAAAAATAAAAATCCACATTCCAAAAATTCGAATTTTAGGTCTGCATCAGCCTATGTTGTTCATTCAATATATTGAGGAAAACGAGAGCGAGAGCATCAGGGTGGAGATGATGTTCTTTACGTCAAAACTAAAACCATGTCGTTCACACAGAACACATATTTATCACATTTTCTAGAGGGACATCTATCAGCGTTGCACTTGCGTCTCACACAATAGAGCGACATGTTTAGAAAGCCATGTAAAATTAATGTAAGTTCAACTTTAAAAAAACATGTCTCAAGACTTAATGACGGTTTTTCCCAATTATACTGTATCTCAAGTTTTTAGATGTAGAAAGTAGCCTACTCTTTGTGATTGGTTTTCGGTCCTTTGTATTAAACTATACATACAGGCATAGTGCTGTTTTTTTTTTCTAATTGTTTAAGCAACTTTATTAATTATATATGGTTTATAAACATTGTTTTTTAAGATTATGCATTCTTTTTTTCAAAGATATGTTATTTTATTAGGCTTTGAAGAAATGTGGATAATATTTTGTGCGATGCACTCTCTTGTGGCCTCAGGAGAGAAGCCAAAAGCTTTTTTCCCCCTAACTGAAATTATTCCTTTTAAATTCGAATATAATTCGAATTTTGATAATATTTAAGTAGAAAATTCGAATTTAGTTTTTCAGTAATTTTGACAGCCCTAATATTATTAATGATAAAATAAATATTTGTAAAAAATGTGTATTCCACCATTTAATTGTTTTATTTGTAATTAATGTTAATTTACAACAACAACAACAACAACAATAATAATAATAATAATAATAATAATAATAATAATAGTAATAATAATATTAAATGTGCATAAAGCGTGCAGAACAATCATCAGTCTATATCAGTTTAATAAATCATTGATCAGTTAATGTCCAAGAGCGTTACATTTAAGTCCTTTGATAATTTCGTTCTAAGCAGCAGCTATTTTATCCTTAAATGGCTGCATACTCTCTGCGCCCCATATTTATTTTGAAAGATGTGCTGCGTGCCGGTCTAGATCATTTTAATATGGTATGTCTTGAACAAAAGACTTCAGTAGTGTACAGAAGTTGGTTTGCATGTATTTGGCCCGAGGCGGTACTGCTTCGACAGTGTATGTGTGTATGAGTGGGTAGCCATGGCAATGGTACGCTGGGAAAAATCTCAGACATTTGGAGGGATTAGAACGTCTGTGTGCTTCATCTGGAGTAATTAAACACTCCATAGTACCACAAATCAGCCCTCTTCAGGGCTAGCGAGATTGCGTGTGCGTAACAGATAACACACGTAAGATGAGAGCCCTGTTTCGTCACTCTCTTCCTGCTCTTTGTCGGGTTTAGATGGGGATTGTTCTTTTAAACTGATTACAGTGAGGCCTCCTTAAAATCTCACTTAATGCTAATTAAATAGGTTAATCAAGATTAATTAACAGCCATTCTTGCTTCTCAGCAGTGCTGCTGTCTGCTCTCTATAGAAGCCGAGACGTGAAAAGCTTTGTGATTTGATTACCGTACTCCCCCTCATCCAATCGCCATTAACCCCCAGCAGGCTCACTGCCCCATTGGTCGGGCCGCTTGCATGAGCTGATGAATATTCAGCGGGAGCTGATGGATGAAAATAATGGTCTTGGAGCTGGCAGGAGCAATGGCATCTGAAACCCAGGCCCAGCAGGAGCTAACACCGCACAGCCGGCCTGGACCAGAGAGGCCATCTCATCTCATCCAGTCAATTTAGCCGTGATCTTCCTCCCACAGGCCTCCCGTCATACTGCGGGGTTCACCTCGACCGTAAATTCAAAGATTCCTAAAAAGCAATCGGCTGTGAAGCATCGAGGGTGAAAAACGCTGTTGAAGAGATCCTGACCCCCTGTGTGGTCCGTAGCTTTTAATTTATGGTCGTTTAGGGCGCTTGTGGATGGGTATTGACTCTGCTCCCTGCGCTCTTTTCCCCGATGTTGTTGTTATTGTTCTGAGGCTTTAATTTATCATCAGCTCAAGCGAAACAGACGTGAGCGATTTGGGAGGGACTCGTGAGCGTGACTTTACTCTGGGCTTGAACTCTGATAATGGAGCCGGTATGATATGGTCACGGTCTAGCAGTGAGGGGAATGAATGGAGGAGACCCCCTCCTATTCCTCCTCTCTCTTTTCCTGGGGTTGAGACTTGAGGAAATGGAGCCATCTTAAATGAAGTGTTGTGTCAATAATACTGTGTTATGAAATCTTTTTGCGATCGCTGACAGGAGTTGGGTTGTTATGATGTGCCCAAATGTGTAAAATGATGCAACAATGAAAACCAGATGAACACTGTAACTGGATCGTTGATGTCATGGCCTAGCAGTTAGCACATGTTCCTCTGTGGCAAAACCCTTATTTGAAATTCATTTTTCCATCTGTGCATTAGAAAATACTTGGTCAAAATGCACATCTTTCAGAGGTTTCAGAGGTGTTGTTTTTTCTTAAAGGGGTCATCGGATGCCCACTTTCCACAAGTTGATATGATTCTTTAGGGTCTTAATGAATAGTCTGTAACATAGTTTGGTTAAAATTTCTCAATGGTAGTGCAAAACAACACAGTTTTCACTCTGTCAAAAACAGCTCTGTCTACAGGAAGTCATTTTATTGCATGTCACTTTAAACTGAGAGACGGTAAACTGTAGCCGCATTCATCGTGAAACTTGCCAACTATCACATTATTAGGAAAGGAGATTTGCAAAGATTCACTAAAAAAACCTTACACAAACTTTTTCTGTAGGTGAAACTGGATCATGAATGATTTGCGCAAATATAAACCCATAAAACACAAATGTAATCCACTGCGTCTTCAGTGGCTCAGATGTCGGGAGTAAATGACTACTACTATCAGGGCTCGCAAAATTGCTAGCCCGACGTCCCGGGGGCTAGGGGTGGGCACTAAACCAGTATGAAAGTAACTACTGGTATTATGTTGTTCCACGATATGGATTTTGCGATACCGTTACATATTCATGTATTCAAATTTTGCATTTATATAGTTTTGTTTAATTTGGTATGCTTTGCAAATTTTAACACAAATGACGATAAAGAGTCGAGGCTGAACGTTTTTGTCTTCTGTGTGCAATGCCGTACTACACAGGCATTAGTAATCAAACACAGAGCATTGTAACAGACGAAATTAATAGAGCGCAAATTGTTACGCCAGTGGTTCCGAAACTGAGATATAGTCAGCAGATTATTTTGCAAAAGAAACCTTTGCAGGGTAATAAAGACTACACTGTATAACTGTCCAGCTTATCATCCGGCCATTTGCCTGATAAGTAAATAATTGAACGCAAAATATTAATTCGACATTTTAATTACCTCAACATGACTCGCAGTACCCGCTTGAGCGCTCCGTTATCAGTTGTAGCAGTTGTGATTGTATCAGTAACAGACCACTGGATGGCGCGATTGAAGAATAAGAGTTATATTGAGTTAAATAACTCTTGACACGCAGGACCATTTCAAATATTCATAAGAGAATTGTAAAAAAAAAATAGTTTGCTCAAAAATGTCAAGCAGCACAACTGTTTACAACACTGATAATAATCAGAAAAGGTTACTGAGCAGCAAATCATATTAGATCATATGATTTCTGAAGGATCATGTGACCCTGAAGACTGGAGTACTGATGCTGAAAATTCAGCTTTGATCACAGGAATACAGTAGCCTATGTGTTAAAACATTCAAATAGATCATTTAAATCGACAATATTTGACAATATTACAGTGTTTACTGTATTTTTAATAAATGTAGCCTTGGCGAGCATATAATCAACAATTCCCTGACAAATGCACAATGGCCAAAAAACAATGGCACGATCCCTTATTTTTTCTAGTTATATAAGGTTAAAATATTTTGCCTGTAATTTTTTTTCTTATATCACAATATAATATTGATATCGCCCTGGACAGTGTAAAATATTGTGATATGAATTTTAGCTCATATCGCCCACCCCTCAAAAGACAATGATGTCATTGAATAAATACAAGCGCTGCACGTTTCAATGGTTTCAAGTCAAAACGCGGTGCGGATGTCTTTATTTGAATGTTTCTGAAGGTAACCAACTGTCCTCAAAAACGTGTCATTGGCATTTTTCATTTAATTTGACCTATTATTCTTGATAAAGCAGCGTTTATGAATACGGAGCTGCATGGTGTACAGCCGTTACCGGGGAAAACGCAATATTTCAGCGCTTCTAAAGCGCCACCTAGTGGCAGAGAATGAATTTGCATTTCCAACAAGCCTTTCTTGCTGTTTATGGTCAGATCAATGCAAATATCAACTCATGTTTTTACGCAGTAAGCACATAGAGTTGTAAATGAGAAAGAAGTTAATGTGCCTTCTAAAAATCTAAACAATTAAGACAGTAATATTTATAAGTTTTAAATTGAAATAATAATTTATATGCTTGACTTATGCCTTTTCATAAAAATGGTCTAAAGGCTGAAATGCTGTTGCATAAGACTTTTGTTTTTGTGAAAACCTGTATCTGAACTGTAAATCATGTAATTTTATGGCTCAATACTGTAAGTTACCATAAACATTGTCAAACCCCATTCATACTGTTCATTTTACTTGTGCAGCTCTTAAAATGGGTCATAAACTGCCTTAAATTTATTTAAAAAAATTCTGCAGATACCCTGTAAATAGTGAAATAAAATTAATTCCTTCATATTTGTTGATATTTGTGTATTAAAAATATTTTTGATGGACATTTAAACTCCTATCTGATTTTCTATATTTAAAAAAAATATAGGCCTAGTTAAATAAATTTTCGGGCTACCAAAATCTCAAGAGTACCTGCCCAAAGGGCTACCAGGGATTTTGAAATTTTGCAAGCCCTGATTATGTTCATTATTACATACAACAACAAAACTCCTCAATCGCTTAGGAGACATTCTTGTCTACATCTGCTCCGGAGGTGAAACAATGGCTGATGATGGTTCACTCAGGGCGGGTCTAAGGTAAAACACCATTCCAGTCTGTGCTGAAACACTACTGTCAATCGAACAATCATTTGAGGGAGATCAGCATCTGAGATCGGCTCGATTTGAGAAGGGGGAAATGATTTAACGAGATTTAAAAAAAAAAAAAAAAAAAGCACTGGGTGGATCTTTATCATGTACACACACTGCCAACACACATTTCAGTTTAAACAACTTGTAAAAGAGCATGTCGCATACAATGGCCCCTTTAAAGGGATAGTTCTCCCAAAAATGAAAATTTTGTATGTGATATGTTGTTCCAAACCCTTTAAGATGTTTAGAACACAAATAACAATATTTTTGATGAAATCCGAGAGCTTTCTTGACCCTGCATAGTAAGCAAGGATACTACCATGTATACAGTTTGTTTTCCTTGTTTATATACTGTAAGATGCATTTAGAAAACGATGAATTTATTTCATTCCTGTTTTAAGTGAATGTAAACGGATAGGGAGTATTGGATCTGTGCATTTGGCCTTGATGTCTAATATGCCTGCCTGTTTATTATGTTGTAGTAACAATATTGGTAAGAAAAATGAAAAGCAGTGGGTGTTTTTTCTCTGTTTTGGTCTTTATTACGGAGTGTTTTGTTTCCTCTCTTTAACGTCTGTGCTGTTGGACTTAAGCAGTCAAAGCGTGGCTGTTGTGTCTGACTTTCTTCCAGTCTGACTCGAGTGAAATGTCAAAAAAAAGAAAAGAGAACTTGATCGTTTCATTTACTAAACATATAGTGTTAGATTTATGAATGCAGCATTTTTTTTTGTAAATTCAATCCAGCAGTGTTGACATGCTTGTCAATAGCACTTCTGCTCTTCTGAACACGGGGAAGTGATTCTCAGAGTTTAGGCCGTAGATAAGTGTCTCGTGTCTGGCTGATGAGTGTGTGGGACATTTGGTGTAGTGGATCTGGACTGGACTCAGCACTCCAGGGCTCCGCTGTAAGCAGAAGTATGAGCTGGCATGAGTTTGAGGGCTCAGGGTGTGTGTGTGTCTGAGGTCCGCCAGACGTCCAGACAGAGAGGAGGGCTTTATTCTCACAGGCTTTTGTCTCAGTCCAAATCCTCTCTACATTGCAAACACTCTTTCCGTCTCTCTTTGTCCACTTCAGAAGATCAGAGAAGTTTTGAAGGGCCGAGGAGAAATGCTACACTGTGACGTATGAAGTGTGGTGGTGCTTTAAATGAAGAATATTTCTTTGAAAATGCACTTCAGTCTACCCTTACAAAAAAAGGGTGCCACGGTACACGAAGGTACTTCAAAAAACAAAACAAAAAACATGGTCATACCATGATGCTTTTTTATATTTTTCTCACAGATGTCTGTGAAATTTGAACAATCAACATTTACAAAGTTCTACACACGTTTTGGCTAATCATATTTTATCAGTGAGCATAGTTTCAGCCAGGGTTATTATAGTTAACGAAAACTTAAAAAAGATAAATGTAAAATAAATGTTACTTAAATTAAAATAAATATAAAATGAAATGGAATAAAATTTATATAAAAAAATATATTTCACCTAGCAACATTTCTTGTTTTTGTTTAGTTTAACTTGTACTAATATAAGTAAAACTAAATAAACCAATACTAATAAATAAAAATTACAACTGCATTTGGACACGTAAATAAAAAAAGAACTAATAAAATGACAGAAAACACACAAAACAAAATTACTAAAACTATACAATTTAAGTGGAAAAAAAAAAGAATCTAATTTGATTTAACAAAAACTATAATGTTATATCAGTGATTCTAAACACTGGTTTTAGCTCTGTTTAACACATTTTACCATATTTTATTTCATTTCACATATTTCTTAAGATTTCCCCTAATACCATTGGCGAAAATGTCAAAACATTCAGAAGACTTGTTTGGGCCTTGTCTTGTGTGTAACCTAAAGGTCTCCATTACTAAAATATATATTTAAAATACACAAAGGCAGGTTTTCTAGTGCTTATTTTTGATGAAAGAGCTACAACTGGCCCATTTGACCCTTACACACACTCATCTTTATTATTTGGACTGAAATTCAGAAGATTCTGACAGGTGGCAAAAACCTTTGAAAGCATAAAACCTCGGTTTTTGAAATACACAGGTGACACGGAAAATGGTTTTCATTCTGCTCAGCTTTGAACAAAAAAAGGGCATAAAATTAACTGTGTTCCTGAGTTGGATCTCTCCCATGTGTGAGAAAGAAAATAACTGTAATTAAGAAATTAGAAATGTAATTTCACAGAAATGCTTTTGGAACTGTGGCGCTATCTGAGTGCTCCACCTCTCCGTATGCGCCAGTTAATTAGCGAGCGCTGCAGCCGTTGAGGAATAATGATGCTGATAATTTGTAAATAATAGTGTGGCGTTTTATAGCTGTGCATCAAAGGTTTCCATCTTTTTCTTCCCTAAGAGGCCTCCATATATCTTTGTCCTGCTTGTAAAGTATACCTTATAAATAATGCAGTGCTCGTGTTAATTAGTGTTAATATAAATTAGCCCATTAAGCTTTGGGAAAATGTTCGTTTAGTAGAGGAGAAGAATGTTCATAGCTTTGGGGAAATTGATTAGAAATCTGGGAGTCATTTTGTTTTAAAAGTAGTTAGGATAGTTTGGGGGCGAATCCCAAACAATAAAGATTATTGGTTTGATAAATAAAAATATGGTATTAATCTATAGAGGTCATGTTTGGAGTAGTATATTTGCTTAAAAAAAAAACTCATAGAGGTTGAGTAAATGATGACAGAATTTTCATTTTTGGGCAAACTGGCCCTTTGAATTAAATAAAATCATATGTTTTGTTATGCAGTGTCTATGCAGTGTCTTTATTTCCATCATAAATGAGATGGTAATATATAGTTTTTACATGACTTTATTTTTGAGTAAAAATATTTTTGAGTAAAAATATGCATGATATTAAATTATTTGCAGTTTTTACTGTATATGTTAATGTAACTTGGTATGGTAACACAGATTTTTCTGAAGCCTATTAATATTTTTTTTTCTTCTGAGAAAACTTTTTTTTTTTTTACATTGTAGGTAAACCTTTTATATTTAAAGGTGCTGTATGTAAGTTTTTTGACTCCACTAAAGCATAACAATTCCATAATATGTTTGCAGATATTCAAGAAACATGCTAAGTTAACACACTTGTTTATGTCAAAAACAATGCTACAGTCAGTTATTCTTCTTTGAAAATGTGCGTTCCAGGCCGGAATGTCGGTTTCTGTTTTGTTTTGCAAAACCCGCCCACTACAAGTTTACCCAATTTTATTTCAGCACCCCGGGTTGCCGTTTGGCGGCAAACACAACGTATTTCATTTCATTCATCGTCAAGTGCGCTGGTTTCTGTTGGTGTCGTCAATCTGGCAACCTGCGTGTGCGTCAAGTCTGAGGAGGGGGGGCTGGGTGAAAAAGACCCTCTCGAATATTTTGAATTTGGACTGCAATACCTAGTTCAACAACTCTGTGTCAATCCTACATACAGCACTTTTAATAAACCAATATAGCTGTCAGCAGGAGTAGGTATAAAGTTGTCTGCATTTTGCTTTGTGATTTCACTGGAATGGATAGCGAGCCATCTCAGCCATGGTAGAGCAATAGCTTGGAGCCTGGATCCATGTTCACGAGTAAACATTTGCCAAAGTCGTTTCCTGAAACTGATGATAACCACAATGACTGCTCAGCAAAACATTTCAGCCCTGATAGTCCCATTTGAAAATGAAACAATTTGCTACTTTGACTTAAGTCAAACCATTTGGTGTTTTCTGGATGGGTTGGGTCATTTTACTTATTTTTATTGGATATTTACACTGCATTGAGGGACCATGAATATAACGTCTTTATTTGCATGTTTTTATTTCTCAAATGAACATGCTTGTTAAACAAACAATGCCAGAGTTGTATGCTGTGATAAAACCTTTTGGTCACATTAGTTGTTTTTTGCCACTGAATAAGGAGTTTTGTTTATTAAGATCAAGCATAATGTAGGCCGATTATTGTCTTAAGAAATGATGCACGATGAGATATCACTGGCATTTTTCCTTAAAAGAAAGCTTATTTAGCACCCAAATTAACATCTATTTTTTGCCGAGGCCCTTTTACGAAAAATACCGCCTTTTATTTTGTGCTTTGAACCTGAAAACTACCAAACTACCAAAATGCCACCTTTTGATTCAGGAGCACAAAGACCCAGTACTGGGTTTGATGTTGGGTTGTTAAGATAATTCGGGTAATTGTCGCTCATTTAGGAAATGAGTCCTATGACTAACTCTCCTCATTTCTCCCTTTCTCCGTCGCTCTGAATAGGCGGTATGGATTTTTATCCTCCTCTCCTTCCCCCTTCATCTCTCGGTGGGGGTGCTTGGAGGACCAGGGAACTTGTGGACACACCAGGATGCTGAGAGGCTGTTCTGTCAGGCTGACAGCCAGCCCGCTCCTCCCGCTGAGAATGATGATGGGGAGGCAGGGAGAAGGGAGCACTGGGTAATTGGCCTCTTCATGAGTCTCCCCTGAAAATAGACATAATTCAGAGCAGAGAGAGAGTGTGTGTGTGTGTGTGTGTGTGTGTGTGTGTGTGTGTGTGTGTGTGTGTGTGTGTGTGTGGAAGCCTTCATGTGGGGACCGTGTGGTGTTGGTCTCATTTATGTTGGGCCCCACATGTTCATTTTCTGGAACAAAAAGCAGCATGGATGAGGCTGAGAGCTATAATGAGAAGTATTATGGCAATTATCGAGAATGCCACATAATTTCCTTCATTTCATCAGGCTCGCTCTGTTGTTATTGGTAATACGGGCAGTTATTTGTCTTGTATTCTTTCATAAGTAACTTTAAGTTTTTTTTTTTTTTTGTCACGTTCACTTATATAAATGACAGTTTTTCTTATTTTTAAGAGAAAATATTTAGGGCATACATTAACAATAAAAAGTTTGGCGTTGGTTTGTTTTTTTTTTTTTTTTTTTTTTTAAAGCAGTCTCTTATAATCATCAAGACAGGTCTATTGTATAACAGGAATACTGTAAAATATTACAATTTCCAATAATTGTTTTCTACTTTTTGTTTTCAAATGTAATTTATTCTTGTGATGGCAAAGCTGATACAATATTGCTGCTTATTTATTTTTTATTTTTTTGGAAACCTTGATACATTTTTATTCAGGATACTTTGATGGATAGAAAGTTCAAACGAACAGCATTTATTTGAAATCGAAATCTTTTATAAAAAATAAATAAATAAAAAGTCTTACTGACCCCAAACTTTTAAACGATAGTCTAAGTCAGTACTGACAGTGTTGTTTTAAATGAGTCTCTGTGTCTGTTGGTTAACCATCTTATTTATTTTAAGCCTCATAAAACTTAGATTTAAACTTTTGATCAGTCGCGGAGTGACATTTCAATTCTGAGACTTTTTATTGCTTCATAAATGTCTAGGACCTGCAACATTATGGGTATCCTGCACGTAATGTGTTGTCCATCATTGTAAATGGCCTGTAGTTTGGCTGTACTGAGCCATTGCCAATGAAAACTAGCTATAGTTGCCATGGGCAAAGCAGAGTAATGGCTTAGTGTTAGTCTATTGTGCTGGCTGAACCTTTCTTAACCCTGCTGTTGATTCACTGAATTAGACACACATGCTGCAGAAGCAAGATAATGATGACATATCTTCTATTTTTACTAAAGACGCAAATGTTGAAGATTACGACTGCATTAAAATCCCAGTTTTCTGATGGAGAGACTCCTTATAAAACAGCATGTTTCTTATTAGTTTCTCCTGAGTGGGATGTTATGTTCTGGATGACTATTGGTCTTAGTAATCAACACAATGGAGCATGTGGCTCCGCCCCTTTTGACCTGGCATCGTCAGTGGGTTGCGAGAGTGGGGGAATACGTTCTTCTGTCTAATGACTGCGCTTTCAAACCGCGCTGTTCATTACGCACTAATGGAGGGAGATGTTAGAGGTGAGCGGAGCATTATCTCTCGCTGAGAGTTCATCACATTGGAGTTCAGCACCGTGATTTTAAATGGGCGGAGAAATATGTGTCACGCCACCTTCACCGAAACATCTATCTAAATCTTTTGAATTGCATTTTATGACCGTAACTTTACATGCTGAAGACAAGGACCGTACTTGACTTTTAGATTCAATTGTAATGTCCCATTACTTTGATTGCTTACGTCCCTGCATCTGGGGTAATAGCAATAAAAATAAGAGGAAATTATATTAAATGGAGGTTTTAATTCATTGTGCTAATTCATGGCTCCATTTTGTGTTGGGTTTGCCACAGGCAAGGTGTTTTTAATTTTGTTATGCACAATCCTGGAGCAGTGAAGTGGAATAATTCTTAAAGCTAATTTAATTTTGTGTGAATTTTAATGTCGTGCAGTTATTTTCACAACCCTGAAACTGACTGAACCATCTGGTTAATGCATAGAGCTGCATTTACACTACAGACGTTTGAATCCGTTCCAGTAATTAATGATAAACATGTTAAAAACAGGTGGAAAGGCAGGGCTCAGTTGGGAGTTAAAACAGACCTGTTAAGTAGGAAAAGTGCAACCAGAAATGAGCAAATCTGTCCTTTTTCATTATATTTCCACTTTACTTTATTCCGGGGGAAATTAATAATGGAATGCTTGTCAAAAATCTTTAGTACTTGTTAATTATTTATTTTTTTCCAGGTAGCTTTATAAAGTGTATTTTTTTTTTTAAAAAAAAAAAATTTTAAAAGCCCACTATGCTTGTGAGACTTTGATATTGTCTGGTTGCTAGGGAGTGTTTAGTGTTTTCATCATTCTGTCATCATTTGCTCACCCTCATGTCGTTCCAAAATGGTATTGCTTGCTTGCTTCTGTAGAACAGATTTTTAAGAAAAGGCCCTTTTTTTTCTTGGCTGCACAATGAAAGTCAGTGGGCACCAAAACTGTTTGGTTTACCAGCATTCTTCAAAACATCTTCTTTTATGTTCCACAAAACAAGTCAAACAAGTTTGGAACAGCATGAGTGAATAAATGGTACCATAATTTTTATTTTAAATAATTGTAAATACTTTTAAATACAATATGATTCCACTTTGGAAGCTGTCTGGTCTCTGTCTACCTTTGTCAGTGTGTTCTCTCACTGCCCTGCTTGTCCCTTTTCTCCCCTTCATTAATGACTAAAATAATCCTTAAGTCACACTTCTTGAGAGCAGTAGGCGGGAGGTCTGTACGATGCATGTGACCCTGTACCAGCACACGGGGTTAATTGGATGAGTGAATGAAATGTTAAAGTGAGACTCTTTATGGTCTTTCACCCTCAATTAAAGAGAAAAACAGCACCTGGGACCAGGCCGTCCACATTCGTTTGAAAAGCTGGCTCTGTTTTTATTATATTCATCTCCCGATGGCTCTATCAAAGTAATTAATTACCTTAATGAATGGTTTCACCTGATTAGATTGTTGCCTATCAAAATTGCCAGTTTGAATTAGCATCTCTGGGGTGTGTAAGGCATATTTCTTTATCAGATATGCACTATCCACAGCTTAAATCAAATAGTTCTCTCAAAAATAAAAATGTTGTTGTTGTTGCAAACCTGTATAAATTTGTTTCTTCTTTGAAACACAAAAGATGATATTTTGAAAAATGTGCTGGTTGCTCTTTTTTTCATCCAGCTACAGTAAATGGGGGATGAATCTTTTAAGCTTCAAAAAAGGTGCAAGAGTGTAATCAAAAAAGTGTTCCATACTAATCTGCTGGCTTATACGATAGTCTTTAGATGTCTATAATGTCTTCTATATGTCTCAGTCATATAGACATTTATCATACTTTTATGGTACTTTTGTCATTTTTGACCTCTAATAGTCCCATTCCCTTTCATTATTTTCAAGAGTGGAAAAGATATTCTTCAAAAATTCACCTTTTTTGTTCCATGAAAGGAAAAAGTCTTACTGGTTTGGGTTGGAATGACACAAGGCTGATTTAAACTATGAATTTCTATTTTTGGGTGAACTGCTGTATTTCTTTAAAGCTTAAGTGAATTATATATAATGCTCTCTCTTGATTTCCATAGGGGCTTTGTGGAAATTGAAGAGAATTTCTGTGCAGAAATTATTCTACCTAATGTATTAAACCAAGGCTTTAGACAGACCGAACATTTCAGGCTTACGGTGCATAAGATGACAGGCCATTCAGTGGTCTTCTATATGAAAGGGTGAATAGAAAGACTTGGAAAATGAAGATTTGGGGTGACTGAGTCCAGTTTAAATGTGGCAAAGAAAACCTTAGATTAACATACATTGACATGGTAATTTGACTCTGACAGCCTGATGGTCTGAACCCTTTTAGATACATGAGCGATGATAACAGGGTTTTCTAATTGCCTGACCTCAGATGGATTGCCCGCTGAAGATCCAGCCCATAATTCCTGTCATTCACCTTGAGGATGGCGTGATTGTCTCGCATGTAGGCTGAAACCTCACCCTCTGCTGCTGTTCATGAAATAGTTTCAAGGTTTCGTTTTTGGGTTTCACACTATCAGAGTTTTTGCACCTTTTACCTGTAATGATCAACTCACCAGACACTGTTATTACGGATGGACTTTGTTTCCCAGGTTTGCTAAGTAGCAGTACCTTTAAAAATGTGAAATGGCATTTCCACTTCATTATGTCTGATCAGCGCCCTAATTAAAAGACTGCAGAGTGAAGGGTAACATCTAAAGGATCGCCCTCATTACCTTTCTCTGGCTCCCCTGGGACCCGGCTGTGCTGTTTTTCACCTTTTAAAGGACTGACTTAACCAGCACACAACCCCCTCACCAGTACATTCAGCGGTGGCATGTTTAGTTGGGTGGCAAGATAAGAGAATTGTGGTTGTGGTGAAACTTGCATTATACAGTTTAAAGCCATCCAAAGAAAGTAGTACAGGAAATTAATAAAGGGTTCACCCAAAGTTGGTTATAAAGGAGTTTTAAAGGAGAATTTTTGAAGAAACTTTGCTCTTTTTATGTGAACCTGTCTACATGGAAAAGAACTGAGATGATTTAATCAAAATATTTTCTTTTGTACAAGTTTGAGATCTGTAATATTTTTCACAAGTCTCTTGTGCTTACAAAAGCTGGATTTATTTTTGTTAAAAATACAGAAAACAACAGGAATGTTGTTAAATGTTAAAACAATTAAAAACAACTGTTTTCTATTTGAAATCTTTACATTTTAATTTATTTCTGTGAAGGCAAAGCTAAATTGTCAGCATCATTACTCATTGTCACATGATCTAATATGCTGATTTGCTGCTCAAGAAACATTTCTTATCAGTGTTGAAAACCGTGATGCATTTTTTTCAAGTTTGTTTGATGCATAAAAAAAGTAAAAAAAACACAAATCTTTTTTTAACATTATAAATGTCTTAACTGTCTCTTTTCATCAATTTAATGCGTCCTTGCTGAATAAATGTGTTAATAAATTATATAAAAAAATCATATTGACCCCAAATGTTGTATCTTGCAAAAAATAACAGTATGTGGGTTTGGAATGACATGAGGGTGAGTGAAAGATGATAGAATTTTCAGTTTTGGATGAACTATGCCTTGAAAGTGAGTTATTTGGTTAATTGTGCATATATTAGGCTGTGTGTGCAGACAAGTTTTTTTTTCCAGCTCTGTTTGCTACAGTTGTAAACAGCTGGGTCATACTGAGTGGTAAACGGGAGTTTTGTTCACCATGGCAACAGACAATGTGTGGAGGTAAGAAGGATGGCAGGGTTAGCAGGCCATCGCAGCAGACGACTGTGAATAAGACAGATCATAATTACTCCATCTCTCATTTATTTTTTTTTATTTTTTTAATCACTCCAGGCTGTTTGCAGCATTTTATTGAGATTCATTTCAGTGTGTCCCAGGTGGCTTCATATCCTCAACAACCCTGGAAGAATTAAGATCTACACAGGCACACAGATCCCTACAGTATTATTTGTGCTCTCAAATACCTGTTGTGTTTCCCTTGTTGTGGTCGCCCAATATGGGTTTTTAATGACCATTATTTAGAGAGCAGGGTGGCTGATATAATGCCTATATTTATACGTCTTTGGCTGTTTTGCCACATCTCAATGTTTTTTTTTTTTTTTTTTTTTTTTACATTGTGCCCCATGAGGGCATTTTTAAGATAATATGTCTAGTTAAAAATAGTCCCACCTTTTACATGGAAGACATCGGGTCAGAGTCAGTTTTGAAATGATGGACCAATCAGATAAGCCCTAGGTGGGATAACCATCTTGAGTGTATTGATTGGGCAGATTATAATTGGAAATTATGCCTGTTTTACCTGCAGTATGCTTACAAATTTGAAATCTTATTGGGTTTACTGTGTGCAATTGACCTCAAAAGCTACATTTTATTGTATTGGTTGTGAATAAAGTCACCTATGATTGGTTTAAAAAATCATGGTAGAGAATATACTCGCCATTGCAGATTTTCTTTTCTTAGACATTTTATAAAGAAATAAATGGCATTATGTTAATTTTATGTTAATGTGAGTTTTATTATCCATCATTGGGCCCAGGCCGAATCTTCTTTAATAAATTTGAACATGGTAAAATGTGAAATGTGTCTTTGCATCTGTTTTTACAGGTTCTGTTTAATCCTGGTATTAAGATGCGTTTTGGTAGATCAGATCACAAGTAGATGAGGAAGACACAGTCCTGTTCACACCTGGTGTTTTAATCCATCTCATCTGTCCAATTTCAGCCCCTTCTGTCCTGATTTCTTTTGAGGGGAGGGTCTGTGGGCCAGTGTATGTGGGCTGTTTCTAATCTTTTGATCTAATATTGTGAAAGCTTGCGCCATTTACATATAAGCCTATTTTTTGCCAAAGCTATTTTTAAAATGGTATTACGAATAGATAGGATAAAAATCAGGAAATATAGGCAGCTATTAAATTATAGTACAACATTTTATATATACAATTATATATTTTTTTAAATACAATTTTGTGATGAATAACATAGGCCTTTAAACATCTAGCAATGCTATAAATGATATGTTGTGTGCCTGAGTGGCTCTGGCGTGATCACGGATATTGTCCTTATCACTGTGAAAAAAAATAAAACAAACTATATTCTGTCATTCTTGGTCATAAAAATAGGATTAAGACGTCTTTTGGAAATGTAAAGGATTTACTTTTATTTATGTGTACTCACAATAAGAACAAACTGTGCCTTTGTAAATAAAGAAAACAAACAGAATGCGCTTTCAGCCATCTCGTTTTCCTAAATTTATAGTGCAGATAAACAGATAAAAAAAGAAAAAAGTTTTATTTAACTGAAACATATTTTATGTAGACCTGTTTATTTTCTTTTCATATGTCATTTTATTCTGTCCCACCTCCCCCCATTTTCTTTTGTTAATGCGCATTCAAAACTAAACCACTGAAAAAGAAAAACATTTATTTTTAATGGGTCATGCATGTATCCATTATAATTTAATTGAAATCCAATTTAACATTTTAATTTTGTCATTTAATGAATAGGAAATGAACATTGCATCTTTTTTAGACCCCATTCACACCTGTATTTAGTGTGGTCCTCTATGATCGAATCAAGGAAAACGCATCTTAACACTAGTTGTAAACAGGGTCACACACTAAGTTAGACTCCCCATGTTAAAATGCCCAACTTTACAGCAGAAAAAAACGTTTACAGCCTGGTTCAAAAAATGATTTTGGTCTATATAGCTAATTTTGCCCTTCATGACAACTGTGAGGGGGTGAATTTTTTTATATAACTCATCTGTTTAAATTATATTAAGCCTTAAAATTCTGCATAGTTATGGGCTTGGCCACTTGAGTGACAGGTGGATTGCCGCTGCTGTCACTACCGTCGAGCTAGGTGGGCGTGGCTTCAGCAACCAGCTCCCACCTCTTTGCCCATTTTCAATTATCCAGGAAAGACGCGCGGTGACACGATTCCAAGATGGCGATGGCTGGCTCCGCCCACTTTGAGCTTTAAAAAATGCTCTTCAGAACCTACAGGTGACGTCACGGACACCACGTCCATGTTTTTATGCAGTCTATAGTAAGGGCGCTTCCTGTGTGAACGGCCCCTTAAATCTAGAGGCTCTCTCCAGTGCCTGCGAATGAAAGCACACACGCTCCTGCAGGCAGACTTTGATAAGGAGCCCCAGAACGAGCCGTGGCCTTGTCTCCCCTCAGGGCAGAAGAGGAAGAGATGGAGAAAACAAAAGAATGAGTGAATAAGCGAGAGGGGCGAAAACGGAATGAAGGCAGATTCTAATAGTCCTAACTACCCAGAGGGAGTTTAAAAAGATATTAAACGTTTGAATAATACATTTGGAATACATATGAAAGGATATTAAAATGGATTTGCTATTAAGGCAGTTTCCAGGCAACATGGACCACTGGAAGAGGGGAGATGTGAAGTGAAGTGGACTGCACTCGCTGAGCGCTCTGCCCTTTTTGAAGCATGAATACTGAATGCCAGCGCTCGCTCTCTGAACAGCTGTTGGCTGTAATTTCCCCGCTCGCCTTGATCCTGATCCATAATTAATGCATCTATATCCTGATTAGTACATTAAAGACTGTTGATATAAATGGATACGGAGAGTTTATTACGAGCTGTTAGTCAGCATATATTTTGAATGAGCTCTTTTAATTGGTTGTTTTAGGGTTCAGCATGTATTCATGAGCGTGAGGGCAATTAGAGAGATTGTTCATAAGATTTATAGCGCTTCGCTCTGTCAGTTTTGGTTGGATCTTTATAAATATTTCACCTGAAGGGACTCATTGTGCTATCTGCAAAACAAAATGACAGCAGTTGTGTGCCACATAACCTTCGCATAACCCAAGTGTTTGCTTTGCATAAGTGTTACTGATGCCAAGAGATTTAGTGCGCATTAATGGTTCCAACACAGAGATTAGGAAACAGCGGGTTATGCGTTTGGTTTGTGACAGTACAATTATTTTGGATGCCTGTCAAGCTTGAATGATGGTACCCTTACAAAAGTTATTCTTTCTTAGGGATTTGCTAGGGCAGAGCAATATACCAGTCAACACAGACGAATTATGATAAATAATTGTGCCTGTAATTGGGGTATGTTTGTTCGTAAAAAACACTGACAATTATAACTCTTAGGCTTGCAATGTGCTCGACATTTTGCAAGTACACTATCTCATTGAATGTACTTGACATGCACTGTTGTGCCACTTTTGTGTTACCAAACCTAGTACTGAAGTGGGCGAAAGAGTTACCTTCAAATGTCTGTGCCGAAATTTCGAATGCAGTGAAATTTGCACTCATATTTGATTGTAGACTGTTTCAGGCATAAAGGCCTTTTTATTTGTAATAACGCAAAATGTCTTGTGTTCATTTAATTTGGAGCTTATATTTTAAAGGGATTGTCCACACAAAAATGAAACTTCTGTCAACATTTTCTCACCCTCACATTGTTCCAAAATTCTATGATTATCTGTCTTTAGTGGAACATAAGACATTTTGAAGAATGCTGGGTATCAAACATAAGTTTTCATGATATCCAATGGGAACCAAAACTGTTTGGTTACCAACATTCTTTAAAATATATTCTTTCATGTTCCATGGAAGACAGAAAATCATACAGGTTTGGAACAACATGAAAATAACTTTACAGCATTCGTTGTTTGTGTGTGTGTGTGTGTGTGTGTGCACTATCCCTTTGATTACAAATATGTATATTAAAATAATTGTAATTTAAATATTTTAAATGTTGTGTTCCATATTTTAATAATTATTTTTTTTTTATTCAAAATATAATATCCAGACATTGCCATCTACAGCAAAAATGTTGCAATTTTTTTTCAACATTTTGCATATTGGTAGTTTCTTACCATGATTGGCCCTGACCAAGCCTGTTTATATTTGGTTTCAGAACAGTTCATTTAAACATTTTAAAGATAAAGCTGACCATTTGTCTTTTGGCACAGCAAATTGTTTTCAAAAATGTGTGTTTTATGTCATCAGTTAGGCCTAAATCTAACTTGACATGAGGCCTTTATCTACTTGCCTGTATGATATACGTGTGAAAAGAATCATTGTGTTGTGGCATGAGAAGGGTCGGGTCCTTGTAGATGGCTGGATTCATTAAGCCCCAAAGACACAACAGTCATCTGACCCCAGAGGAGACACTGCACACAGTCAGGGATTAGCACCGCCAAGGTCACTCAAAACAGAGTTCATGTGAACCAGCATGGACAAACAACAGAAGTTTTTATCTCACTTATTAGGCCTTCTCCAGTTTAAACACGAAAATTGTTTTGACCTGTTGGAGAAGTTAATCTGGCTCAGTGTTATTGGTCAGAGGGCCATTAGGGTGACCTGGTTGATTAGCATCAGGTGATACAACCGAAGTCTATTGATGGAGAGAATTCTTGGTGTTGACCTTTAGCACTCAAGTCTTTAGGAAGCCAAATCCATAACAGTATTTATATTCGTATCCCTTCATCGATAGACTAACCACCCTGTTTGCCGATCAAACAGGCGGACTTTCTTTTCATGAACATGGGAAGAAGTTTTGTTTGCCTTACTGTATTTGCACTCAAACAGCTAAGAATAAAAGGCAAAGGCTAGGTTAATGGCGTGCTGGTCTGAGAGCGGGGCCGTTAAGCCCTTATACTGCAGTGTTTGTTTATGTCTGAGCAGCCAGACTGCCCAATGCCTCTGACCCCAGCTCACCTCCATCATTCTCAATAAGGGTCCCGCGCTGATGGCCTTTATGGTGCACACTTTGGTGTGAACTCTACAGAGTGTGAACTTCCATAGAGAGGATGCTGTGAAATGGCCTTAGGCGTGTCTGGGTTTGATGGCATATGAAGTGACATCATTTTAAAAAAAATGTTGTTTAGGATCGTTTATAGCCTTTTCTCACAGCAGCTAGAATAATTAAATGTATCATTTTGATGGCAGATTGTAATCCAGAAAGGATTATGTGTTTGAAACACATGTGAATGAAATTAAATTGTATTCCAGTTTTAAATGTGCTTCTGATTACAGATAGCCTGGGATAACACAAGATTTTTTATTCTAAAGACAACCAGTTCGAAGGGAGCATTATTTGCTTTTTGGTTAAAAATAATTTCTTAATATGAAATTCGAATGGTATGACAATTAGAGATTAGACTGTACAGAAATTTAAATCCACGCGCTAATACACACTATACTCATAGTCACGCAATGCTGATGTTAAGATTAATAATTTGAGAATAAAGTATAACAATAATAATAATTTGCACGGTTTGATGTGATATGAGCTAACCGATCGTTAGATTTAATCACCATTGGTAATGCAATTTATTGCAATGCTTTTTTCCTCAGTTGGTCAGAACAAAAGTGGCGGACTTGTTACTTACTTGATGAGATGACAATATACGCTGAAAATTCTTATTTGGGTCTTATATTCCAAGACGTAGGATAGAATTTGTGATTGTGAAGTACAGTAAATATCCGGTGCGGTGAATGACTGCCACACACACACACACACACTCCGCAAAACATTCGATTCATCCGCGCTAGAGCCATGTCGGAGCACAGCCCACGCAAGGAAGATAATTCCACACACAGCTGCAATTGCAGGTTTTCAAACAGAGATGGCAACAAAGAGGCAAACTTACGGACTGACGCTTTAAGAAAATGTTATTTAATTTGAATGATTTTAGGTTATGCTAATATTTGTTACCCTCAGCTGATGGATGATAGTTGTAGATTAGTGTTTCTTTTGGTGTAAACGCTCACCATGTGGTTGGGTTTGATTCTTTTTCTTATTTAATTGATGAAAGTTTTGGGTCAGTCAGAAATTTGTAAAGAATTGAACAATCTTTTTTCAGCAAGGATGGATTCAATTTAACAAAAATGACAGTAAAAATGACTGTTTCCACAAAACCGTTAAGAATTTAAAACTTTTTAACGCTGATAATAATAGAAATG
This sequence comes from Cyprinus carpio, assembly GCF_018340385.1. NCBI lineage: Eukaryota > Metazoa > Chordata > Actinopteri > Cypriniformes > Cyprinidae > Cyprinus > Cyprinus carpio. The sequence goes on from NC_056605.1 coordinate 11,527,640, forward strand.
TTTCTGGAGCAGCAAATAATCATATTAGAATGGTTTCTGAAGGATCATGTGACACTGAAGACTGGGGTAATGATGCTGAACATTTTTTCTTTGCCATCACTGGAATAAATTATATTTTAAAATGATATTCAAATGGTGGTCTCTACTTATTTTAACCGTGTGAAATCAATAAACTGTTAGGACGAATGCTTTTAAATTTGTTATTGGTTGTTGTTTTGATAGACAAATGAGTGTGGTGATGTGAATCTGATTAGACAGCTTTGCAGTTTCAGCTTTCACTAGGTTGACATTTTCTAAATGCATTAAATACATTCATCTTCCTCACTTCGTAGACGTATTGAACTTATGACAGTGGGGAAATAGATGAAGTATTGGTTGAGTGTAATGCTGACGGCTGTTGGACTCACTCATTGATTGGCCTTGGAATGATCTCTTTTCCACATTAACTTATAAAGCCAAAAATTTAGAAATGTTAAATGGAGTTCATCAGGTTTTTGGAATTTCGGTTGTTGTGCTGGTTGGATTCATTCTGTGGATGCATTTGGATGCATAAACTATGTTTTTGAATGATACTTCTGGGCTTTATTTTAGCTGAAATATACAGTAAAACTGTTTGAAACATAGTTGATTAGTAAAACATAAGACATGCTATATGTCACCAAAAAAAAAATATAAATAAAAAAACCTATAGGGCCATGGACCAGTGTTGTAATTAATTAAAACTTCAAATTTTGAAACTGAGACCTATATAAAAATGAATAAAAAAGAGAAGAGCACATAAAATCACTTACATTAAAATGAAAACTTAAAATCTAAAAATGAAAGCTAAAATGTCCATATATTCAAAATATCAGTAAGTACAATAATGGTATAAATAACACGGAAATATAACTAGTGAAGACAAATAGTTGATTGCAGTGGTGAAAAAAATGTGACCGGTTACAGAACGGAACAGTTACACCTTTCCCGATACACGTTTATACATTTTGACCTTATTTATTATTTATATAGTTATTTTCCAGAGTCCTAAAAGGCCAACAGTCTTAATTTACACAAAAGGAACAGCAGCAATTGGGCCGACATTTTTGAGAAGCACCTGAATTTTGTCAGCTATCAGGCATTTTTGGATGAGTATGTAAGCGCTAACAAGATGAGAGTGAGACATAAATGTTACCTTGACAGAAAAAGGAATCATTTACTTATTAAGAGTGTGAATGAAAAAAGGTGAAGGGGAAAACATAAAATGGAAAAATAGAAAACTAGCATGAGCAATCAGCAAAAACAGCCCAAGGACTGCTGGAAACGACATGTCAATTACTCAACCGCTAATAAGGCTTTTTTCAGCATCATAAAGCAGCCATGCTGCAATAACAAAGAGTGCTTTCCTCAGGCATTTTGCACGGGCAACCCGTGAAAGAACCTCTGCTGGTGTCCTACAGGTTAGAGATCATCTCTGGCTACAGGTTTATCACACATTCCATTTTCTCCTCGCCGCCCCTGTGGATGCGACCCGGTGGAGTTGGATAGGGGCCGAACGAATGAACAAAGAAATGAAGGGGAGGGACTGGAGGAGCGGAGATATAGTAGGGTGTGCAACGTGTTCACTGTGTGGCCGTGATGAATTAGGGTGGGTTGTATTTGTGTGAGATGGAAGAAATAAGACCTGCCGGAGCTCACTACGCCTCCTGGCTTGTGTGATTTATGAGGGGTTTACCTCTTGCTTTTATGAGTCATTATAAATAATAACAACAGCTGTAATGTACAGCAGTTAACAGTAATGCTGCATCTAGTGGACATGAATCTAACAGTCTAACAAGAGAAGAGAGGCCGAGATAAATATGGTATAAGGATGTGTAAAACTATTTTTAATCCTAACCCTGGCCGGGTGTTGATACAGATTTCTCGATTCCATTTGATTCCTTTCCACAGGGTTTCGTTTAGTGGTCGACCGATATATCGCCACAGCCGATATGCCAACATAAGTATGTTTATTTTACACATTTATTTTTTAATCCATTGTCAAATGATTTCAAATTTCTTAAATATTAATTAAAATTATATATATATATATATATATATATATATATATATATATATATATATATATATATATATATATATATATATCTATATCAGCCCCCTGTTTTCCAAGATATCGTCTTTCAAAAAAACAATATCGGTCGACCACTAGTTTCGATTCGATTTGAGTTGGTTCACAACCAATAATTTTGATTTGTTATGATTTGATTCTGATTAATTCTGGTATAATCCAGTTATAATGACAATTTTGGGATAAAAGAAATTCTCTCTAATCTAAAGTGTGATCACATTCAGTGAAATTTTGGGTGCAAAAATACAGGTCCATTGTCTTTTGTCAGTAAGTAGAGATGTATGAAGTACAGCTCACACAGAAAACACTTTCAAACCAGGCAGCTTTTCTGTTGGTCAGTGTGGTGAATTCATGTGACCAGCTTGAAAAAATGTGTGGGGAAATCTTTCTTCCTCACACAAAACTTCCAACTGTGTGAATTCCTATCGGAATGACTGGATTTCATGCACAAAATTTTGCTAAGCAATGGTAAATGTCACCGCACCTAATAATGTAAATTATACAGGGAACCGCCTTATTTGGTACATTATGAACATGTTAATTGTAAAAATAAACAATGTGGCCCAAACTGTGCAGATAATTTGATATTTAAGGTAATTTGTGATTTATTCAAATTGAAAACTTCTCTGCTGATACTCTTTCCAAAATGTTTTATTGTATAAAATAAAATAAAATATTGTATTGTATAAAATATAATGCTGTCCTTTTACACAACATGCAGTTTAGAATTTTACATGTGCACCAATAATGTGATTTATTTCCAATAATTAAAGTAAGGAATTCATGGCAGTAAGATATTTACATGATACAAGCAAACCCCTTTACTTCTGTTTGCATGCAGATTTCATTATTTCATTATTCTGAATTATACAGCACAAATGATGAACTATGCATGTTACTTGCTACCATATGCTTACATCAGTTACATTTGTTACTTTATGTTCTGCTTACATTTGGCGTTGTGAGGAATGCTGCAGTACGTAACTAGATTTGCCTACGCTGCACCGCTTCTTTTGCGCTGTCTTTGGATGAAGATATGGAGCTGAGACTGTGCAGTGAGTTGTTTATAAAGAGATTCAGAGTGAAATCCTTAGAATAAACAAAACACGGTATCCATCTACATCCGAGCACATGTGCACTTTGGTGTTTACATCCCTGTTTATTGCGATTTAAAATTGGCGTATGCCATGCATTTTAATGTGATTATGGTTACTACGATTATGAGCTTAATCGCATTAGTTTGATCTAAGTATTGCATTTACATGAGGTAAAGTTTAATCCCAATATTGGCAAAATCCCATTATTATCGCATTATGAGGCTGCATGTAATCAAAGTCATTGTTATTCATAGATGTTTTTTTTTTAATATAATATATGGATATTTGGAAGTGGTTGGCCGATGTGTTTATCCTGTTTATGTTTGTCTGGAGTATTTTTAAGGCTTCTGATCAGTAGGGGCTGGTGGACATTGTCAATGTAATTAGTTAATGAGTTATGTTAATCGAATCTGTTTCACCTAGATTGGATTGGTAATGTGGACTGGTTGGACTTAGTTTAGCTGGGGACCCTGGACCCAGTCACTGATTAGATGTGTTTTAATGAATTCCATTTCCATTAACAGACATGTTACCAGATGGATTAAAGATGTTTGTTGCAAAGCACCTTTTCATAGACTTGTTTTCTGTGCTATCTAATGAAAAGAAAAGGGAATCAATGAAGGAAAGGCATTTCTGGAGATAGCAATTGTGAAAGTGGTGGAAGTGCTTGATGTTGGCCTTGTGTAGGAGACCATAGTGACATGGAACCGTTGATCTTCTGCTTATGGTACAATCAAATATCTGACCTGTCCATGCTTGTGCTAATGTGTAGTCCACACACTGCACACAGTTTGAAACCAGATTCATAAAAACATATGAACGATCTAACAGTCAGTCTGCATTGACTAATTATTGATTGTGAAGCTTATTTGCTTTTATATCTTTACTGTAGGTTGTCTTTCCTAAGGATTCCACATTTTTTAATTGCTTTTGATTTAATCTATAAATTGCATGTGTAAAAAAACGCATGATCCTTAAGTCTGTTTTTTGTATATGAATCTATTCATTGATGAAGCAAAACTTAGCTGACAAAAAACAATAACATAACACTACCACAGCTTTCTGGATTGAAAATGGTACAATAATCAGACTTCATTGGTCACACTGTTTGCTTTTAAATAATTAAAAAGAACCGCTTCATGAATTTGGACTCACTTGAGCTAAATGTTGGACCATTGTCTATAGTCAAAAGTGTAGCGATTATATGAAGTACCGCTCACACATACTGTAAGTCTCTTTTAAACCAAGCAGCTTTCTGTTGGTCAGTGTGGTGAATTTACATGACCAGCTTGAACCCATTGTGAAATGTTGGGGAATATTTTGCACCCATGTAAAGTTTCAGTTTGTTTGGTGTCATATTAAAATGCCAGGATTTCACCTATGAAAATTTAGTCAAACAAGGTAAATATCACCGTACCTAAAGAACCACTTCTTGCTGAATTGGACTATACGTTTGCATGTTTATATTTACATGCAGTCTATGAGGACAACTCAAAGATGTGTTTCTTGTCATCATTTTGTGATTCAGCAGTGGCTGTGTTTAGTCGTTTCTGCTGCTGGAAACACTGGTACCCTGATAATTCCATGGTTTTTAGACATATACCATGAAGTATCATGTAAGTGGCATGGTACATGAATATGGTAATCGTTTAGTATCATGCATATAAATGTACTCTTCACATAAAACTGCCTAACGTGTAAATAACCTGGAAAGCATAGCCAAGAAAACAAAAGCGTGAACAAAAATTGGCAGAGAAAAAAATCACTTCAGTGTAACCAAAGGAAACATTATTTGGTTTACAATTGTTGATTTTCCCCATATTGTTTTCATTTGTTTTCAATCTCTCTTATTCCTGTTTATGAATAGAATCACCATAAATATTTTCATTGTACCCTGTTACCACCACAGTAACTTTGTAAGGCATCTCAGAACCCACCAACACAGCCACGTCTAAGAAATCCAAATATACCCAGCTCCAACCAATATTTTCTGTTTGCCTTTTATTTCGAGTAATACATTCAGCCTGCATGAAAAAGATCCCAGCGTACAGTTGAAAGCTCCCCACAGTGATTTCTGACTGCAGGGTTTATGCAGGTGCTGTAGGATACGCAGGGATTGTTAAATGCTGTGTACAGTCAGATAGCGTGGTAATTACACTGGGAATGATGTGCTTTGTCTCTCTCTCTGTGTGTGTGTGTGTGTGTGTGTGTGTGTGTGTGTGTGTGTGTGTGTGTGTGCGTGGGTTTAATACAGGCTGTGCCGGTTCTGTCAAGGAGGTTCTGAGGAGAAAAGGAAACACTTTTGAATTGACAGTTAAACAAAAGCAGAATTGAGGCATAAAGCGGCAGTAGGAGTATGTGTGTGACCTCCCATCAATCACTGACAGAGAGACAGAATCAAAGGAGGTTTTACGGTAGCGCATTATGATTGCTGCAGGATCATTTACAAGAAATACTTTGACAGTAACAGTGATGTACAGTATTGGGAAAAACACCTGCTCACCAGGTCCCTTTTTGCTTAAAGGTTCTCCACTAGTTTGAACATGGATGCTGGAATTTGTTTAGATTCAGACAAAGAGCATGAGCGAGTTCTTATTATTGGGCAATTGACTCAGAATCTGTGTTCAAATTCATCACAAAATCAGTGAATACTATGGTCACCCTCATGTCATTTAAACTTGATTTGTTCTGCAGAACCGGAAAAAATAATATTTTGAAATTTGGTTCTATTTTGTCTATACAATGAAAGTCAGTGGAGTCTGAAACAAAATTGGACCCCATTGACTTTCACTGTATGGGCAAAAAACAAAACACCAGACACAAGACATTTCTCAAAATATTTTACTGCACAAAAGAAAGAGAGTCATGCAGATTTGAAATTACATGGAAATCCTGATTGAATGTTAATTATTACAGTTTTAAATCTCCTGTATGATTGGCCAAGTTAAACACTTTCATTTGGTTGGTAAGGCTCTACCGTAGGTGTGTGTGAGAGAGAGAGTGAGTGTGATTTGAGAGAGAGAAAAAAAGTGTCATGGTTGGGCTGCAGTTAACCCTTACAGGAGCTAGGTGGTGCTGTTAATCTTTGCTCAGTGTTTGTGTGTGTGTGCGTGTGTGTTTGTGTGTTTAAGTTTGAACAGAGAGCTGGTTTTCCCCTTTCACTGGGATCCGACATCTTTATTTTCATGTAAAAACAGGTTAAAGGGCTAAAAGAGACATGAGTGAGTGACTGCAAACGAAAATAAAAAAAACAAAGGTGTACATCAGTGAACACTTATAAGTATTACTGCACACTTACTAGTGTCACGTCACACACTGATGACACTTAGAAGGGTTAAAACGTGTTTCTTCAGGTTTTGGATAACTGGAAAGATATTTTTAATGTCCTACACATTAGTTCAAGACACCATAGTTCCAGGCAGCCTGAATGAGCTATTTTTTAATTATTTTGTGTGTGTGTGTTTTTCCACCCTAGTGTTAACCCTGTAAAGCCTACTGTACCCTATTGGATACACAAAGGCCTCTGAATTATCAGCATTATCAACATTTTGCTGAAAAAACTGTTGTGCACAATCCGCATCTTTCTGGCATCTGATTGGTAGTTTATATCTGATTTTTCAAATATGGACAAAAATATTTGTATATATACAAGTTATTTCATATGTCAGGCTTTACAGGGTCACATTCTTTTCTCTTATCTCTGTTTAATTTACGTTAAATAAGCAATTTGTATTTAGATTTTTCAGAAAAGCCAAAGAAGTCTAAACTCTGTGACTTTGCTCAACTAATTTCGTTAGTTTAGGGTGGGACTACCTGTTAGTCTGACCAATGGAGTATTTGGTGATGCAAGTGCCACAGAAATTATGCATTTCAGTTTAGAGTTTGCCGCTTGTTATAGACACAAGAAGATAGAAAATGATGTGAACAAAGAGGGGTGGGATTAAGCTTGGAAAATTTGGATTTGGAGTCTTATTGCTTACATGTGTTTTAAAAATCATGTTGAAGCACATGTGGTAACTGCTAGGCCACGGCTTATGCAGCGTGACAGTTTAGCCTAGACAAGCAAACATATAGCTCACTTTCTGTGGGATGGGGTCTGTACTCAGGTGTCCCTTATACATTCTTTTTGATTTTGTGAGAGCGTGTAATTAGCGGATCCCAAAATTAATCAGTGTGGGTTGGCTTGTGTGGGCTTGATGGATGTGTTTTCTTTGGCAGATATGAAGCAGACAGTCCAGTGTCAGTAAACATGATGGAGTCTGGTTGTGCTGGTCGAGTATTACAAAGTTAAGATAAGAAGATTTCATAATAAACACATCCAAGAGATTTCCTGTTCTTCTTGAAATTATAACAGACATGAAGATAAACACGTAGACTTGTTTTTCAGTCATGATGACTAGCCTAAAAGTCTGATTTGTGAGAAGCTCACTTATAAAAGCATGTTGTACAGTAAACCTAGAGCGTTATTGTTTGGTATTGTATTGTGAGAAGGATAATTTAGTTTTTGACTACCTTGGTGTCCATTGTTTAGCCGCCAAAAATGTATTTACTGGATGTCAATATTTGCTGCAGATATAATATTGAAATAATATTTTGCACTATGACGTAGATAAATATATTTTGATAATATTGAAATGTTGTATATATTGATAATTTTGCAAATACATGAAGGTTTTTTTCTTTTGTTTTTTTCTAATTGATTTGTTGTATACCTGGGTCAATATATCTCAGCAGATCAAACACATATTTTTACAAGTTTAGTGATATTTTATGTATTTTTTTGTATTTTGTCTGCTGAAACAATTAAATCTTTCCAAAAATGTTGTACTGTTGTGTACCTTAACCTCTGATAATTTTGCAGGCAAAACATTAAGATTGTTGTGTACCTGGCTAACAGTAGTTCAGCAGACAAAGAATTGAAGTAATTTGTAGTATATATTAGCAATTAAGCTAATATATAACAAAAGTTAAGTGCAAAATATTAGGTGCGGCAATATTTTTTTCATCACTAATTGATGGATTTCTAAAACATAAAAGTAAGGACCGGTGTGACCTCTGATTTTTTTTAGTCGCACCATTGAGAAATTAGTTCACACATGCGACCAAATTGGTCACACTCTAGAGCCCTGTAAGGTATTTTATATATATTTTTTATAAAAGAAAAAAACATTATTAAAAAGTTTAGTAATGTTTTGTGTTCTGGTAGTTTAGAAGGCAAATTAAAAAAAAAAGAAGAGGACAAGAATTGTACAATGTTATTGTTGCAAGTGTGTACATTTGTTATAATTTTGTCCTGAAGCACTTTACTTGTGAACTTCTCTCTTTTAAATTGATGTGGAGAAAATGAGCCTAAACATGTTATCTGACTGGAAGGCAGGTGCATTTATCTCAGTTAAGTACTTTCCTGTTTTTTTCTACTCTTGCTGGACCTCTTTTGAATCAGATACTGGCTTCTTCAGTAATGAAGTAGTCACTCCCTATGCTGACTCCACAAAAGCCTGAAGCGGCCTGATTCATGACTGCTTTATGCTAACTCTGACTGCCTCCATCTAGCACTAAAAAACAGAGCAGCATATTTAAGAGTCTGCACTAACCACCTGCATGACACTACATTTAGTTGATTAACATTCTATTGATTGGGAAGGGGGCATGAATCAGCAATAACCAGTTTTGATTAGTAGGAGGATGAAGTGAACATGCGTTTTATTGATGTTTGTGGGTGCAGGCCATAGGCGAACTGCTTTCTTATAAATGGGTCTTTCTATGCCTCAGTTGTGAATGTTCTGAGGGGGCATCTTATTTTTTACTTCCTCATTTTTAGCAGCATCTCATTTCTTTTTTCCCTCCTTCCAGCTCTTTTTTTTGTTTCTCTTTTATCATTTTTATATGTTACTCTCTGGCTTTGTTCCAAACATAGTGGGCTGCCTGCATAGGCAGCATTTTAAAGGAATAGTTCACCCAAAAAAATTCATTTTGCCATCATTTACTCACCCTCATGTTTTTCCAAACCTTTATAAGTTTCTTTCTTATGTTGAACACAAAGGACAATATTTTGAAGAATTTTGAAGAACTTGGGAAAGAGATACTATGGAAGTCAATGGGGACCATCAACTGCCTGATTACCAGCATTCTGCATTCTTCATAATATCTTCTTTTATGTTCAACATAAGAAAGAAAGGCATACAAGTTTGAAACGAGATGAGGATGAGCATATTATGACAAAATCTTTTTTGAGTGAACTTTCCCTTTAAGGCATCATATGGGTAATTCCCTACCAAAGGCTCAAAAATGTAGGCAGCATGACTGTGCTGTATTCTAAGTGGGTTTTTTTTTGGGCTAAATCTTAGAGCAACATTCTTCAGGGTGAAGACAATCCCAGAATGCAATCTGGCGAGTACATTGAAAAAGTCCATCCAGGATGGCTGCTGCAGTGAACAAAATGTTTATCAACAATAATACATGCACTAGTGAAAAATCTGTATTGAAATGTTCTTTTTACACATTATTTATGTGTATGCATGTATTTTTATTCTTAAGTATTGTGGTGTTAGTGTAACCCTTGTGTGAAGGGCACTATTTGTGTGGCTCTCAAAATTGCTGCTTAGATATTGTTCAAAATCAGTGATGAAGTTACATTTGAGTTGGGATGCTGCTGTTGAAGGCAAGTGTCTGTAGACAGCAAGGCAGCTCACTAGTCCACTAGAGCTTATGTCTCTGTCTCAGGTCTGCAGGATGCAGTGTTGTCCAGCATGCTTTGCCAGGCTTGCTGTGTTCAGAGCACTTTGCTGCATGTGTTAAACACATTAAGACAGATGTGTTTACGACACTCTGGGGTACGGGGTTCAATGAGAAGGACCTTTGCCACACCGCATAACACTGCAGCTTTAAAGCCCAAGAGAGGGAGCATGGGATGGCGGTTTAGAGGTGGAAAGACAACTAACCCTGTCTATACTACACAAGCTTTATGTTGTAACACACCGATTAGATTGCATTATATTCAGCAAAGATGTCTACATTGGAAGTTCCTCTTGTAGTGGCCTTCAGTTGATGGACGTCCCGTTTCTGTTTCTGACACAGCAGCTATTCCTCCCACATTATTTTCTCTGCCAGTCTGAAGTAAAATTATTTTACTTAAAGGGCATATGTCAGCCAATAGTTTGATATCTGATGCCAATACTATGTTTGAGAGCAGGTTGGCTGAAAAAATCAACACTTATTTTAATGCACAATATTAACTACAGTACGTTTTTAAAATTCTTATTAAAAATTATCCATCTATTGATGGATGAGGCTGAATTAAATATTTAGGCTGAATAAAATTTTATTTGTTAAATATTCTACCGTTCAAAAGGTCAGCGTTAGTAAAAAATTGTTTTAAAGAATTTTTTATTCAGCAAGGATGCATTAAATTGATTAAAAGAGACATTGAAGACATTTATAATGTTATAAACATTTCTATTTAAAATAATATTCTTTTGAACTTCGTATTCATCTAATAATCCTGGAAAAATGCATCATGGTTCAAAAATAATAAGCAGCACAACTGTTGTCAGCTTATAAATGATTCTCAAGCAGTAAATCAGCATGTTAGAATGATTTCTGAAGGATCATGTGACACTGAAGACTGGAGTAATGACACTGAAAATTCAGCTTTGCATCATGTGAATAAATAACTTATAAATAACTTTTTTTTACGTGATGTATTTTAGGTAATTTTGGATCAAATATATGCAGTGCAAATATATGCAATCTGTTATATCTAAGCCAGCCAATGCTGTTTCTGGTTAGACTTGCTAATTTAAATATTTTTTTGTTCATAATAAATAAGTAGCAATAGAGAAGTAATGTTTTGTTTGGCTTTGCTATTTCTGAACAGCCTATTCCAGGTAATCTTTTATATCAGTGGATTTCTTTTGAACGTACCAGTGGCACACCAACTTATTCTATATTTCTGAGGTCTTATTTATTGTATAACTTCAGTGCTTCTAATGTAGATTGTCTTGACACAATGCTGCTCATGTCCTGTGTTGAGAGATAAATGAAGGTTGATAGGAGAGACTTCTTGCTCTCTCTTAAAAACGTCTTTAATAATTTTTCAATGCATGCAGGTTGCAAGATTAGAATTTTCTTTTACAGGGCTATAATGGTTTGTTTTAATAAGACTTAGTCATGGAGGCAGAGGAGAGAAGATGATCTATCTGACTTGTCATTCTAACAGCTTTCATATCCTCACACAGGCTAATTTAGGTGCTGTCGATCTGATACAGACACAGCCCACATTAAAGCATGCACAGATAAATCTTTCAATATCAGTCAGTAACCCATATATTGAGCCATCTCTGATATAATTCATCTGCTTGAATCCATTAGGTAAGTTTGAACTTTCTCTGCGGTGTCACAGGCCATCACTAGCAGACGTTCTTGGAGGGAGGAAGCAGCCCGCCATTCTCCTCCTCTCTCTTATTGTCTCCTTCCACTAATAGAGACGGTTTTGTTATTGTGCTTGACAGGTTCTGATTCCACTGTCAGATGTAATTTGCCATCGATCTCACACCTTTTACACACCTGTGTGAGTGTGCTCTCTTGTGTGTGTGTGTGGTTTCTTCCGTCCCCGGTCCATGTGACCGTGTGTCTGTAACCATGTCCGTTTCAGTTTCAAACTGTCATAAATCTGTAATTAATGCTTCTAGACTCCTACAGAAATAACAGTGACTGTGCCACTCAAACTCCTGCTGAATGAGATATCGATGAACTAGCAGATAATCCATATTTAAAGCTCTCGCAATTTAGGCTGAGAGTATGAACAGCTCTGTAAAAGTCATCGTTATGTTGTTTAAATTGTAGGATGACAAGTAAAATGCCAGTGTCTGGTTTATTGTGAGGACTTAGGCTATCTACGGACAGAGAGTAAGAGGAGGCTATTTACCCTGTCGAGCAGTTCCACTTGATAACAGACTATTGATCCAATTTTGGGGTCTGAATGCTTCAGTATTGGTTCCTCGTGAGTCGTGAAGCCCGAAGGTTGTCGAGGGTAGTGTGCACTTGTGGGAGTGTGTGATTCTTGTGTGGTAAAGTGAACTAGACCGGGTCCAGTGGGCGCATGATTGGGTAATCGAGCTGATAGATTTAGCTCATTTGGCTAAAGTAAGTTTGGACACATTTGTTCTCCTTGTATAGAAGTAGTGCTGTGATTAAATAGGCAGGGGTGAAATAAGTGGCAGTATTGAGTTGGCTCCTGCTGCAGGCCTGTTCTTTGGCCCACGTGTCTTAATTTCCTCAGGTTTGCTTAGAGTCTATCCAATTAGACCTCAAGAAACTAGATGACTTCAGCTTTTTCATTTCAGGCAAGGTTTATTAGGACTATTAGCTATATGGAGTTAAGAGTTAAAACAACAGCTTAGAAAATTTGCGTTGAGGCTGCTAATCGTCTCTTGTGCTCAGTCATGTAGCGCTTTGGTGCTCAAGCGAGTGATGTACTGTAATGTCATTTATCTCATTTCTATTGAAACTCAGAAAGCTTGTCAATCTACAGATCGTCATCATTTACCATGGAGTTACTGTAGAAACACTAACTGTACCATGATATTGTGGCAGAAATGTGAAATATTCATATCTAGTTTTATAATATTATTAATGTAGGCATGCATTAAATGTATTAAAGGAGTTGGCTAATGCAATATAATTTTATGTAATTAATATTTTTGTGATTAAGCTATAGTGATTGTGCATTTATAGTTAGACTATTGTTTTTATACACATAGCTAGAAACCATATCGTTTTGGATAATGAACATAAATTTACATTCGCATTCCAACTCAAGCTTCTGCTACTGTCAACTGAAGCTACAGACCAATGTGCATTTCTAAGAGACAAAAAAAATGTAAATTAATTAATTTTATATTCTAGCTATCTGTTCAAATTCACCTGTTTTTACGTGAGATTACCTTTGACATCAGTCTGTTATATTGTTATGTGTGATATTTCGAAATCGATCATGTATCCTTGCTACATATAGCTCAAACCCTCCTTTAAAATAAGTCTAGATTTTTTTTTCACTTAGTTTATTACCTGTCAGGTAAAAATCTAAACTTGGAATGCTTGTCAGAGTACTGTAGCAGCACACATCTTAAATTAATTTGAGATTATTGATGTTAATTTGAGATTATTGATCAATAATTATTGATGTTTATAGCACAAACCGTGTCAGTCTCTTTATCTTTAATCTTTAACACTTAAATAGTGGCAGATTGTATACTTAAGTGTTTGGTATTATGTTTTTTTTTTTTTTTTTGCATGTGTGTTTGGTGGTAGCGGATGGTGGTGTTAAAGATGAAACTGAATTGAATCCTGTCTGCTTTCATATATGGGCAACTCTTACACGTTTCCCTTCGGACGCTGGCCCAGCCAGTTTTATTGGAGGGCCAACATTCTGCTAGAAATAAATGAGACATCACACAGAGCCAAATAGGAAGGGAGACAGAGAGAGAGCAGGAAAGCGAAATATTAGCGTGAAACCCTTTGCTCTCTTTTCTGCTTCCTTCTCTCTCTCTCTTCTCCCAGGGTGAGCAGATTGATGACATTTCTAAAGCTCCATGCTCTCTCCTCCCTCTGGTACAGAGGAAGTGCTCCTCTCCTCTCCTCTCCTGCCTCTGTGAATAAATCAAAACCCTTCCTCACTGATCATGCCCCAGCCCTTTTTGTTTTTTTTTTTTTTTTTTTTTTTTTTTTGTGTTTGGGGGGTCTTGTGGATGTAGATCTGTCAGGAATAGCAGTGGGCCTAATCAGAAATAAGGGTTTTGGTCTTGGGAAAGGAATGATAGCAATCAGTGATGGATGGATGAATGGATAGATGAGGAGGTTATTGGTTGAGGGCAAGTGAGGATTGCGTTGAGTGTAATGCTGCGTGCCATTAAAAGTTTGGAAGTGAGAGATTCCTACTTGATGGCTCTGTTCCAAAACCTAGTGAGCTGTCTTGCTGTTTACTGCCTACGCCAAAAGGGACAAATAGGTCTACATAAGCTGCAACTCCACAAATGATTAATACATGGCTTGCTAAGCTGACAATGTGATATTCTAAGAAGCAAAAAAATACATTTTGTAATAAAAATTAAAGTACTATTAAAGGGATGGTTCACCCAAAAATGAAAACTCTGTCATTAATTAATTAATTGATTAAATCCGTGAGCTTTCTGACCCTCCATACAAGCAGAGGAATGCACATGCATATGTCGTGGTACTCTTGGAATGCGTGTCGAAGATTGACACGGAAGAGAAGAAAATGTTGAATAAAGTAATTATTTTTGTTTTCTTTGCGCACAATAAGTATTCTTGTAGCTTCATAACATTACAGTTGAACCACTGATGTCACATTGTCAATTTTAACGATGTCTACATTTCTGTGCCTTGAACGTGGTAGTTTCAGTGCTGTGTATGCAGGGTCAGAGAATAAAAATATCTGAATTCATGTGTTGTAAGATGAATGAAGGTCTTACGAGTAATGGATGACAGAATCTTCAATTTTGGGTGAACCATCCTTTTAAAATCAACTTTCCCTTCATTCTTTATATAGAGTTGCATTTATTTCACAAAAAAGTTGTGTAAGACACTTCTGTTTTAACTTTAAGAGTTGTTTGAAATTTACCCCTGATTTCACAGACAAGGCTTAAGCCTAGTCCCAGTCTAAAATGTAAGTCTGAGCTTTTTCAGCTGAAAGAAACTTGCACTGAGTGATCTTAAAAGATATCAGTGCCTTTGTTTTGTCTCAAGATAGACAGCAAGGTTTTTTTTTCTAAGGCACATCTGTAATTATTACTTAAATGTCCTAATTGAACTGTATGGCCTGGCTTAGTCTAAGCCCTGTCTGTGAAACCAGGCCTCAGAGTTTAATAATTAAGTTTATCTAGGATGATATGTTTTTTTATGATGGGACATTACTGTTCAAAGGCTTAGGTAAGATTAAAAAAAAAATAATAATAAAAAAAATTTTTTTTTTTTTTTTTTTTTAAAGAAGTCTTTTATGTTCATGGCTGCATTTATTCGATTAATATTTTAATATTAATTAACATTAAAATTTTAAAACATTATTAAAATTAAATAACTGCTCTCTCTCTCTCTCTCTCTCTCTCTCTCTCTCTCTCTCTCTCTAGATATATGATCTCTATATATATATATATATATATATATATATATATTGTAAAATATATATATATATATATATAATTTTTTTTTTTTTATTATCATTATTATTAAAGTTTGCATTTATTTGATCAAAAACATAATAAAAACAGTAATATCATAAAACATTCAGTCTTCAGTGTCAAATGATCCTTCAGAAATCATTCTAATATGCTGATTTAGTGCACAAGAAGAATGACAGTTAAATAACCCCAGACTCATAAGGATGGAGATGAATAATAAAAATGATGCAAAATGTTGTATTATAGTAGGTAAAGAGATATGTTGTATCCTGAATATAACACTCTCTTATCTAAGTCACACACACACACACACACACACACACACACGCATACACACACAAATTTTCCTGAATGTCACAGTGTGTATTGTTTATTTATGTGTTTACTCTCCTGCTGCCTCTCTCAGGCAGGAAGCCTCTGGTTTTACCAGCAAACTTCTCGTTCTGCCCCTGACTGCATTCATTCAGTGCATTCTCTCTCATATACATATGCTCTATATGCACAGACGCACATGTATGGAGGCCGCTAGAACAGCAGTGCAGCAGAAGTCTAATTGCAGTGTCAGTGACTCTGAATAGGGATGGATGCATGTATTTAACTGTGCTGATGAGGCCGGCAGGCCTCACACACACAAAGTGAAGTGAATGGATGCCATCGCATACTGAGATCAACACATTACACACTAGCCATGCTGGGCTCTTTAGATGTCCTCTATAGCATCTTGATCCAGAAGGTAATGAAGGCCAGTGTAAATAATTTGATTTCTTTATATGTAAAATATATTGAGTATAACATATTTTGCAGTGTTGACCAAATTCTGAAATGTTTCATTCCACATATAGTGCGTTATTTTATAACCATAATGCACTCTGATTTACAGTGTAAAACTGACACTTGCTGACATTACCGTTGCAATGTGAAAATGTTTTTGATAGAAGTCTCTTATACTGACAAGACTGCATTTATTTTGTCAAAAATGAAGTAAAACATTAATATTCAGAAATATTAATGCAATTGAAAATAGCTGTTTTCAACTATAATTCATTTTAGAATGTAATTTATTTCTGTAATTTCAGCATCATTACTTAAGTCTTCATTGTCACATGATCCTTCAGAAATCAGACTAATATGTTAATATGATGCTCAAGAAACATTTCTTATGATCAATATTGAAAACAGTTGTCCTGCTTAATATTTATTATATATTTTTATGAATATAAAATTCAAAAGAACAGCATTTATTTGAAATATAAATCTTTTATAACAATGTTAAAGTCTTTGTCACTGGATCAATTTAATGCTTCCTTGTTGAATAAAAGTATGCATTTCTTTAAAAAATTCATCAGTCTATTTAAAAAATGTGTTTTGCACTATAATGAGAAAAATATGCAGATTGGTAATGAGTAATTTATTTTTAGACATTAACTTAAAGTTAAT
This sequence comes from Cyprinus carpio, assembly GCF_018340385.1. Classification (NCBI taxonomy): domain Eukaryota; kingdom Metazoa; phylum Chordata; class Actinopteri; order Cypriniformes; family Cyprinidae; genus Cyprinus; species Cyprinus carpio. The sequence goes on from NC_056605.1 coordinate 11,544,481, forward strand.
GGCAAGTGTTTTATCTTTCTTGACTACATAATTTGCTGAGAACATTAGTGTTGAAGGACTGTAGGCAGACAGAATGATCATTTGGTCGATGGTTCAAATATTAGGTTTGCTACTTTAGGGGTGAATGAACACCAATCACTCCCTCATTTTCATTCACTGCTGTATGTGGTGTATAGGCAAAAGTCATTGAGTAGACAAATGAGAAATCTAGATACAGCCATTGTGTGATGCTTGTAGAGTTGTCTTTAAACAGCAGTTATGGTGTTCTGATTATGTATCAACCAGATGATAACCCAGAGGTTATTCTAAATGGTAGTTTCCAAAAATCAAATATGATTAGGCTACGTGTGTACATGTGTGTATTTCTGCCATTGGTTATGCATTGTGATGTGGTCAGTGTTTCTTGAGTCTGTGTGTAAGTCTGTTCTGCTTTATTGATTTTTTTTTTTTTTTTTAAATGAAAGCTTATTTTGATTGCATCATTCTCAGTGCTTCATGGTATTGGGTGGGTGATTTGCTTGTTACGATTCTCTGATTGATTGGGTTTTTTGCATAATCATGTATAATATAGTTTTTTTCACTAGGGATTAAGCCGTTAAGCATGATTATTTGAAAAATTAAGCTGGAGTAATGTGCGCTGATTACAAAAACCAACAATTATCAATTTTGGAGCTTACAGTAGGTCGTTTGTAGGTCTTAAGTTATTGTTAAAAATCAATTCCCCTCTGTTTTTCCCCTTTTGAAACCCGAATCTTGCACTCTGTTCCTCTGTGATCATTTCTTTATTTGTACATTTCAACTGTATCTGACCTATCTGCTCTAAATTGTAATGCTCTGCTGTGTGTCCCACAGCTGATCGCTGTATACGAGGAACAGGAGGCCCAGCAGAGGGGCGCCATGAGTCCCGGGAATGGAACAGGGACAAGAAGCAGCCTAAACGGACAGTCCAGCCCAGAACCCTATGACTCTGAACTCGCCTGCTTCCAGCCAATCAAAGGAGGAGAGATCGAAGTCAACTCATCTGCTCTAAAATCCAGTATGTATCCAGTAGAAAAGATGAGCACAATCTGTAAAAAAAGGTATTGGTACTATATCCGTGTTGGAGAAACAGAGCTGTGATCAAAAATAAGGGCTTCTGAGTTAATGGTGAGTGAAATAATAGACTGCCACAATGAAAGATATTATTATATGCCATAATCAGGCCCTGTTTTAAGCTTGAAATGCTCTGACTCACTCATGTAGCTGTGAACAAATGAACACCATTCTTACAGCATCACAGCTCTCTTTCATATTAAAGTATCACTTTTAAAACACAACTCACCTTAATCAACCTCTGTTTCATATCTTTAAACTGTAATAATATCTGCCTGAAGAATTTCACCATCAGAGAAAAAGCAGTTGATGCTGAGAAGTACGAAACTTTTATATTCAGACCTCCGGCTTTTTTTTTCTTCATATATTTGGGACATATTCTCTTAGTTTGGACAGGTCTGCAATACTTCAGTCGTTTCAGTTCTGTACTACCGCTCCTCAGGGAACCATGTGTTTTTCATCTGGGCAGGTTTCACCTCTGCCTGATGTCATGCACACTTCCAATCCAGAAAACACACACCTATTTCTTCTAAATGTCACAGTGTGTGTGTGATTTAGAACATGTTTACACTCTGAAATGAAACCCTCAGTGAAATAAGCCGGGGAATCGTGTGCATGTATGTTCGCATGTGTGAGTTTCTTTGTGTCTCCTTGTAAATCTGCGCCTTTGTGTTTTAAGTTTCATTGTAAAAGTAGACATGGGGCTTGCAAAGTTCAGCGTGCTGGAAAAGTGGCTTTTTTTTCACAATCCAGGCATTCCTGGGAAGTGCTCGAGTTTCCTCGTCTCTACTTCAAGGAAGAGGTGTCAGTTGACTGAGTGATCTTTTCCTCTTTCATTCTCCACGGCAGTAAATATGCCGTTTGTCACGTCGACAGGGTCTGACATACATCTGTGTCTGGATCATTTGTAAAGAAGAAAGATCACACGTGCCTCTGCATATACAGACATGATGTTTGAGTGGGGAAAGAAAGTGGTAGGAGAGTGTTTGAAATTGTTACTCAAAGGTGTTCACATAAGGCGTATGAACATTAATCGGTCCGTGCCCTCTGTCTGGCAAAATTATGGGGTCTCTAGGTGTGTTTTAACACCTGACATTAACATGCGTTTTCAATAGAGTCCTGCAGTGATGATGTATTTTTGTTGGCCAACCTGGACGTTAGCATCACTTAGGTCCCTCAATAAAAAAACCCATTTGGATTTTTTTTTTCATTGGCTTTGAGAAAATTGCAAAAAATAACCAACAGAAGTTTATAATTATTAAAGGTTTTGTTCACCCTGAAAATCTTCACAAATGAGCACAACTATGAATTTTGAAGCTTAAATAAAATTGCCAAAAAGAAAATTTTTCGAATCCAATAAGGATATATATATATATATATATATATATTATATATATATATATATATATATATATATATATATATATATATATATATATATATTTATAGAGGTCCATATATATTTGGACACAGACACAATTTGTTTTACTTTAGCTGCTGACCAAAACTCATTACAGTTATATAATATATAACTTTAATTTGAGGGTGTTCTTATCAAAATTGGATTAAAGGTTAAGGAATTACAGCTCTTTAATATGTACCTCCCCTCTTTTTCAAGGGGCCATATGTAATTGGACACCTGACTTAAAAGCTGTTTCTTGGGCAGGCGTGGGCTATTCTTTTTTATTTCTACATCAATTAAGCAGGTATAATGTCTGGAGTTGATTTTAAGTGTGCCATTTGCATTTGGAAGCTTTTGCTGTGAAACCCATCATGCAGTCAAAGGATCTCTCCATATAAGGGAAACTGACAATTGTTAGGCTTCAAAAACAAAACAAATCCATCAGAGAGACAGCAGGAACATCAGGAGTGTGCAAATCAACAGTTCGGTACATTCTGAGGAACAAAGAACGCACCGGTGAGCTCAGCAACATAAAAAGGCATGGACATTCACTGAGGACAACAGTGGTGGATGATCGGAGGATCCTCTCCATGTTAAAGAAAACCCTTTCACAACATCCAGCCAAGAGAGGAACACTCTCCAGGAGGTAGTCATGTCACTGTCAAAGTCTAAAATCAAGAGAAGACTTCATGAGAGAAAATACAGAGGGTTCACCACAAGGTGCAAATAAGGCCAGATTAGACTTTGCCAAAACCAAACATCTAAAAAAGCCAGAGGGATTCTTTGGCTGGCTGAAATTTACGATCAACCTGTACCAGAATGACTTGAAGAAAAAAGTATGGAGAAGGCTTAGAACAGCTCATGATCCAAAGCATACATCATCTGTGAAACATGGTGGAGCAGTGTGATGGTATGAGCATGCATGGCTTCAGTGGCACTGGATTACTGGTGTTTAGTGATGATGTGACAGAGGACAGAAGCAGCTGGATGAATTCTGAAGTGTATAGGGATACAAAACAAAAGACACTAGATAAGTTCTAAATACAGCACCTTTAATTCTGTTCTGGTGGCATTCAGAACTAAAATTATGAAAACTGTGTTAGTGTCGAAATATTTATGTACCTGACTGTATATAGGCCTGTATAACAATTTTAACAAATACCACAGTAGAAACATCTAGACTAACTAATATAGATTATTATTATAGATGGTTTTTTAAAGTAATAGTTCACCCAAAGATGAAAGTTCATATATCAAGTTGTTTCAAACCTTGAGTTACCAAAAAAGTTACAGAAATTATTCAGTCAAGATCACTGAGTGATTTTCTTATTCTTTTGTTCTTTGAATAACATTGATGGCATAGCCAGCAGCAGGAGTATTAGACTGCTGTCACTTTAAGACCTCATGCAGAGATCGAATATACTGTTATATATATTTTCTTTATCATCACCAACGTCACCACCATTTTCAACACCATTTTTTCAACATTTTTCATCACCAGCTTTCAACAACTCTTTCAGTCTTTATTTAAAATAATTTTCCCTGAAAGTTGGAGTTAGAATAGTTTGTAAGATTGTGATAAACACAAGTCTCTCAGAGAACCTCTATAGTCCCATTTAGAAACTTGTCAACAACCACCTTTTTAAATACAAGTAAAGGCTCTTAAAATATCACAAGGGGTATTAAATGTATTTTATGTTGTAGAATAAAGGACCTTGTTTCAGGCAGAAACCCATAAAAAAAATCCATTGGTTTTGGAATGATGAACTGGAAGTGCATTTTGGGGTTTTGGCCTACAGAAATATGTCATTCTGTCAATCTATGATTGCCTTTATTAAAAGGTGCAAATGCATCCTGAACGCATGTTAATTGGGTCACTGAACAGGTGGCCAGGGACTGTTTCAGACCACATTCAACAAAGACTGTAACAAAGACTGTGCCTTTGTGATGTGGTTGCACAATTTTGTGTGCACCTCCTTAAAAAAGTATTTTGTTGAAACTCATGGTCCCTGCAAAGATTTATCATTAAGAAATAACCTTCCAAATCAATGAGACACACACCCTGGTATTTCCACAAATACCCAGAGTATGGTCCGACCCGCCTCTCTAAGTGGATTATTCTTCCTGTTCAAATGAATGCTCAGCACTCAGCCATCCATGAAAACAGGAAGAGCACGCGTCGTCACAATCCAATCAGCCACCTTTCATTTAGTTATATGATGACCTGTGAAATCCCTGTTACCAGAGCAGCTCTCTAATACTATTTTATGCTCTATAGGTTTGTTTTATTACCCCAATTAATTCACAAAGCAGAAAGGCAAAAAAAAAAAAAAAAAATAAAAAAAAAATCAATTTCATCGTTTTTAATAGATTGTTCACCGGCTGGGCAGAGCAGAGGAGGAGGGCTGAATTTAATGTAGAGGTTCGCCCAGATCTATCAATGGAGTTGCTTTAAGATACAAACACTTGATTTCATGCATAGGACATTGCCACAAGGAGTGCTGTATTAGACATTTGTGTGAAAGTTTATGGCCAGTTTTATGGTTGTATTTGCAATAAAAAAATAATTGTATATACTCTATTGTTCAAATGTTTGGGGTTGAAATTTTCTTTATTTTATATTTCTTTATTTTATATTTTTTATAGTTCTTGCTGAATCTGTTTGATTATATTGGGAAATATTATTACAATTTAAAGGGGTCATATGATGCTTCTAAAAAGAACATTATTTTGTGTATTTGTTGTAATGAAATGTTTATGCGGTTTAAGGTAAAAAAAAAAAACCCACATTATTTTCCACATACTGTACATTATTATTTCTCCTCTATGCCCCGCCTTCTGAAACTGTCGATTTTAACAAGGCTCATCTCTCTGAAATGCGAGGTGTGCTGTGATTGGCCAGCTATTCAGTGCGTTGTGATTGGCCAAATGCCTCAAGCTTGAGACGGAAATGTTACGCCTCTTAACATATTGTGAAGCCTTGTCTGGCTGGAGCGACAAGACAAAAACATAAAACCCGTGATATAAATGTGAAATAAACATGATTTCTAGTTGTGTTTTCTTTTGGAAGGCAAAAACAAAGTAGTTTCGCTTTCTCAACGAAACAGCGTCACACACCGTGGCCTTGAGTGAGCAGAGGCCAGAGGCCTAGAGTCTAAAAAAACGAGAATAAAAAGTACGCCTTCTTTCTTTGCGTGAACATCTGGGCGGTGTTATGCAAATCTTCCCACATACTGATGTGATTTTTAATATCAATATTTTATCCTACATTTTCTTTCTTGCTAATTGAAAATATTTAATCTCAAATTGTGAAACTCGTGTATTAAATCAGTCTGTGTGCACTGAATTTAAGTCGTTTAAGTCTTTGGTTCTTTTAATTGTGATGATTTTGGCTCACATTTAACTAAAACTCACCAATTCAACAAATCTCAACAAATCAGAATACTTCATAAGACCAAAAAAAAAAAAAAACATTTTTAGTGAATTGTTGGCCTTCTGGAAAGTATGTTCATCTACTGTACATGTACTCAATACTTGGTAGGGGATCCTTTCGCTTTAATTACTGCCTCAATTCGTTGTGGCATGGAGGTGATCAGTTTGTGGCACTGCTGAGGTGGTATGGAAGGCCAGGTTTCTTTGACAGTGGCTTTCAGCTCATTTGCATTTTTTTGGTCTCTTGTTTCTCATTTTCCTCTGGACAATACCCCATAGATTCTCTATGGGGTTCAGGTCTGGTGAGTTTGCTGGCCAGTCAAGCACACCAAAACCATGGTCATTTAACCAACTTTTGGTGCTTTTGGCAGTGTGGGCAGGTGCCAAATTCTGCTGGAAAATGAAATCAGCATCTTCAAAAAGCTGGTCAGCAGAAGGAAGCATGAAGTGCTTCAAAATTACTTGGTAAATGGGTGCAGTGACTTTCAAAAAGGTTTTCAAAAAACACAATGGACCAACACCAGCAGATGACATTGCACCCCAAATCATCACAGACTGTGGAAACTTAACATTGGACTTCAAGCAACTTGGGCTATGAGCTTCTCCACCCTTCCTCCGGACTCTAGGACCTTGGTTTCCAAATGAAATACAAAACTTGCTCTCATCTGAAAAGAGGACTTTGGACCAATGGGCAATGGCCAGTTCTTCTTCTCCTTAGCCCAGGTAAGACGCCTGTGACGTTGTCTGTGGTTCAGGAGTGGCTTAACAAGAGGAATACAACAACTGTAGCCAAATTCCTTGACACATCTGTGTGTGGTCGCTCTTGATGCCTTGACCCCAGCCTCAGTCCATTACTTGTGAAGTTCACTCAAATTCTCGAATCGATTTTGCTTGACAATCCTCATAAGGCTGCGGTTCTCTCGGTTGGTTGTGCATCTTTTTCTTCCACACTTTTTCCTTCCACTCAACTTTGTGTTAACATGCTTGGATACAGCACTCTGTGAACAGCCAGCTTCTTTGGCAAATAATGTTTGTGGCTTACCCTCCTTGTGAAGGGTGTCAATGATTGTCTTCTGGACAACTGTCAGATCAGCAGTCTTTCCCATGATTGTGTAGCCTGGTGAACCAAACTGAGAGACCATTTTGAAGGCTCAGGAATCCTTTGCAGGTGTTTTGAGTTGATTAGCTGATTGGCATGTCACCATGTTCTAATTTGTTGAGGGTTTTTGTTAAATGTGAGCCAAAACCATCACATTTAAAAGAACCAAAGACTTAAACTACTTCAGTCTGTGCGCATTGAATTTATTTAATACACGAGTTTCACAATTTGAGTTGAATTATTGAAATAAATGAACTTTTCCACGACTAATTTTCTAATTTATTGAGATGCACCTGTAGATATGTGGGGGCATGTTAGAACGAGCCGTTTCAGGTGGGCGTGGAAGTCTCAACTTTTATAAAGAATATCTCTTTGGATTTGAGACTTTAGTCTTTGCAACTTCACAGATCTTCTTTATTCACCAAGAGCTTGTAACACTCCAAAGAGAAAAGAAAATTTGTATTTGTAATATGACCCCTTTAAAGTACATTTAAAAATATTTTTAAATTGATGCATTCCTATAAAGGCAAAACTAAATATTTAGCAGCCATTATATTTTAGCTTCTTAATATTTTTGTGGAAACCTTGATACTTAGATTTTTTTTCAGGATTCTTTGATGCCTAAAAAGTTCAGAAGGACATAATTTATTTAAAACATGTTTTTTCAATTGCTTTTTTGATCTATTTTATGCATCCTTGCTTTTTTATTGCATCCTTGCTGTTTTACATGTTTCACTAGTGGTTTCAGACTTTTGTACTTCACTACAGAGGGACTGTATTCAAATCTGCATTTGCGTGTATGCAAGTATGTCTCTGTCCTTAGAGGAAAGGGAAATGAGTCATCGTTTTGCCAGCATTTGAAGCAGTTTTTTGGGTATTGTCGTGCCAGAAGTGACTGTTTACATGATCAGTCAGTGAGTATGTGAACTCATAGATCATTTTAATTTGATTTGAAAGGATGTTGTTTTGGCACTATGGGCTGTTTAGCACACATATGTTTGCACTAGTGATGTCTGCTTTGATAAGTATGCCCAGAGGTCTGTTGAGACCAGCAGTGTCATCTGGAGTCTGTCAGTGAGTACACACACACACTTGCTAGTAGTTTCGTGGAATGTTCAATCGGCAGGTCTGTGCTGTGGTTAGGATATTAAACATAAGCGTTTATTCTTTTTGTCTGTTAATTTTTGAAATGCAGTCTTTCATTCATTGCTCATCTTCTGTTTGTTTTATTACAGCAGACATGTGTGTGGTTGTTCCACATCTATTTCAGTGATATCTAATGGGATGTGAGCTGTTGGGAAGAAGAGGTTGTGGATTTGTTCTGACACAAATTTAAACATTCAGCACACTAGATGTTTGGCATTAGAATGCTTGAGTTAAAACATGAGAACAACTTCAGTTGAAAGACTTTAATTAGTTTGTCACACTGGAGCAGCCGTTAGACAGTTCTCATCACTCATGGGGGCTCACTTTTAATATTAAGTTGGAAAAAAGCTAAAGTTGTTCTGCATTCTTCTGTTGGAAATAGTTGGCATGTGAAAATTGGAAATGCTCATTTTGAGAGGAAGTGACATTGTTGGGCCGCTGAATAATTACTAGTGCAGCTCAGAGCTTATGTGCACTTTTGGCTCTGTGGACTTTTAGAAAATAAACTCTATTTTTACTCTCTAAGCACTTTTCAAACTCACACTAGTTTGTTAAATTTGTCTGTTAACAATGTCAAACAGGAGATTAATCACAGTATTGTTTTTTTTTCTAAAAGTCTTGAACATTTCCACCAGTGTCATTTCCATCACATCTCGAATCCTGTAATTAATTTGATAGCATTTTGTGGTGGAAACATTTTTTTTTTTTTTATATATATTTTTGCGGGAAATGGCCTTCATACTAAAGCTGATTTCCCAGGTAGTGTTTTATGTATTTTATATATATTATATATATTGTGTTACATGACACAATAAAAATATTCTGTTCTAGTTGTAGTTGATTTAAAAAATTGGACAAGAGTTAAACAATAGTATATACACATAAAAGGGATTTGAAAAAAGCAAAAATAAAGGCAAGATAAAAAAAAGTTTCCAAGATAATTGTACGAGAACCTATTACTAAAATAAAGAATGTTTAGACATAAACTGACAGCCAGAAGTTTGTAATAATTAAGATTTGTAATTGTTTTTGAAAGAAACGTCTTTGTTCATCAAGGCTGCATTTATTTGATCAAAAATACAGTAAAACAGTAAACATTATTGCAATTTAAGCAACTGTTTTCTATTTGAATGTAATAAAAATGTAATTATTCCTGTGATGCAAAACTGAACTTCCAGCAGCAATTACTCCAGTCTTAAGTGTCACATGATCCCTCAGAAATCTTTGTCAAATGTTTGTATCTGATAGCACAAATATTAATAAAAATAAGTATTAATACTTTTGTTTTAATTTGAGATTGGTTGAGAGAATATCAACAGCATTCAGAACTGTAATTTGTCAGGATAGAAGCTAAAATACAGTATTATGGTAGTAAGGTAGTTTAATAAGATGCAATATAAATTTCATAGCTGTATGAGGAAACTATGAGGAAATGGTCATAAAGAATGAGTTAATAGGTCCAAACTTTTGATTGATATTGTATTTAGCTTAATTAAAAACAAAGGGATAAACACAAGTATTTAATGGAATTGTTCACCCAAAAATGAAGATTCTGTCATTATTTACTCACCCTCATGTTGTTTCAAACCAGTTAGACTTATTTTCTTCTGCAGAACATAAAAGAAGATCATTTGAAAAATATCTCTCTGTTTTTGCCCATAGCAGTCAGTTGTTACCAAAACTGTTTAGTCTCCAACATTATATATATATATAAAAAAACATACTTATTTTAGGTTCCACAGAAGAATGAAAGTCTAACAGCTTTGGAATGACAAGAGCTATGGCAAGCTATAAGCAAAAAAACAAACTTTTTTTTTTTTTATGTGTGGGAACACTTCTGAATGGCAAATTAAATGAATCAGTGAATTATTTATTTATTGAATTGATTTATTGAAGCAAATAGTATGAAAAAACAATCAGACTTCCAAATGCTACTTATCTGTACTGCTTTTTTAAAATAGTGTTACAAAAAATGTTGAGATGCGTAGCTCAGTCCTTTCAAGCTTCTCCATGTTGTTCCCATCTCTAACCTTTGGGTCTCTTTGTTGGTCTTGTGGGTAATGTGTCCCTCAGGAGCCGCTGTTTTAAATTACCTCTGGCACTCTCAACCTCTCTCCATTGACCGTGTGCACAGGTCTCTCTCTTCCATCCTGACCTTGCAGTCTGCTGAAGTACCGGCACTGATGGGCAGTGTAAACATCTCCGCCACGATCTTCCGCCTAATCCCAAACAGGCCACATGGCAGCAGATTGTCTAACGCAGCATTTGTCATGCTGTCAGCCGTGAGATGGGCCAGGGGGAGAGAACGAGACATGAAAAAGCAGGGAAGCGAAGGAAAGAAATAGGGCGGCATGAAAGACAGACGGCAGGAGAGAGAAGGGAGACTGATTGTGATTTAGGGCGAGTCAGATGAAGGAGAGAGGAAGTGCATGTTTTAGCTCAGAGGTCTCTTTCCACTGTAGAGCGTCTGGCAAGTGTCACCTGAGGCCTTGTGGTTAAGATCTGTGTCTGGTCTGCGTGTAGAAGTCTTGAAGAAGGGTTATCTTCTACACGGAGGAACCTGTACGCTTTTATCACCTCTGACATGTTTAGGAATTGTTCCATGACATCACTGTAAACTCCCATAGTTCATGGGGCTCTGTGATGATGTGCAGAATTCTTGTAAAATGTTAAACTAGACTAACAGTACGCGCACTCTTTATTGACAATGTTGGGGACAGGTTGTAAATGTAAATTAGGACATCTGTACATTATCTGAACTCTGTTGGAAGTCAGGATGTCTCTTCCGTCTTTAATCGCACAGAAACTGGGAGGTGCAGCAGAAGGGCTGTTCCATCAATAATAGTCTATATTTTGTTTTTATGATTTTAACAGTTGCATTATCATTGTACTACCTTTCAAAAGTTTGGGGTCTGTGCAGTAAAATGTTTTTGAAAAAGTCACCCAGTCTCAATATTCTGAAATATTACATTTTAAAATAACGGTTTTCTATTTGAATATATTTAAAAGTGTAATTTATTCCTGTGATGTAAAGCTGAATTTTTAGCATCATTACTCCAGTCTTCAGTGTCACATGATCCTTGAGAAATCATTTTGATATGATTTGGTGTTTAAAAAACATTTATTATGATATATTTTTTTGTCAGGAATTTTTGATCAAAAGAACAGCATTTATTTAAATTAGAAATCTTTTGTATTATCATAAATCTTTTTAAAATCTGTCACTTTTGATCAATTAAAAGCATCCTTGCTGAATAAACTGAAAAAATTCTTGCAAATAAATAAATGGATACACATGGACTCCACACTTTATGAAAGATGATGCTTTAATTATTTTCAGAAGGCATACTTCCATACTACTCCTACTATTTCTGCTTTTTACAGTATGTATACTCTGCACAGTAAGCAAGTAATTTTTGTACAGCATGTATGGAATATGATGAGTTGACCTTTCATTTCTAGTATGATGAATGCAAACTGCAAATTTTAACATCTCTTTCTTGACTATAAATTAGTCAGACTGTCAACAATTTTATATCTTGCCATTTTTGTAAAGAATTTGATTAAAAAGGAAAATAAAAAAAAAATTGTCTCCAAGAATATTACTAGACATTACTGACACCATTAAACGTAATTTGGTGAGACAACAACGTAAGATATACTCCAGTGGAACGTTTATTGTAGTGTAATGCGTTCTATTTCACATACTATTGTAAAATAATATCCTGTACATAATGCACATTGCACAGAATTGAGTATGCTACAATCCCATTGTGAACACGGTCCTTAAGTTCCAGTAAGAGTGATAAACTGTAATAATTTTTTTTTGAAGTTTTGATAATTTTTTTGGGAAGTGAATATTGGATCAAAATTCTGTTTTGTTAATTTGTCACCAGAAAAATGAATCATGAGACTAAAGCAAGTGACTAGACTAATGCAAAAACCACTGATTATTTATTTAAAAAAAAAAAATCAGCAGCATGTTACAATATTTTACTATCTAAAATTCCCTCCGACCCTTAAACACACATCCATGAAACACATTGCGAACGATGAGATCGAAAAGAACATTGATTTTTTTTTTCTTCTTCATCAATAGCTCCAGATTTAAGTGCATCCAGGGTGTTCTTTTAGTCAGGATCAATACTTGACCTTACAAATATTTTTGACATATGTCTATACATTTTCTGGGGATTGGTTGGACCCCAGGGGTTTGATATGTAAACGGTGAGCCTTTAGTATTTCTTTAGCATTTCATTATGTCCTCAAAGACCCATCAGATCTTTTTGACCTGAGCTGTTAGCTATGTTTAAATATGCAAAAATGCACGTCATTGACTTTCTTCACTTCTCTTGTGTTTGTAGTAAAAGTAACTAATTCAACATTGAAGAGACAGATAGATAAAGATGAAGAGAGACAGTGACGAGTAAAGACCCTCAGGTCTACAGTTTTAGACCACTGAGCAGAACGTCCCGCTCGTCTCCATCTGCCTTGATCCCATGAGTCTAAATCTACACTCATCATGTTGCTGACACACCATCCATTACCCTCTTCTTTAATGGCCTTCAGCTCTCATCCAACCAGTAGGAACCAGAGCAGCGTGATCTGAGACTGAGGAAATCAGTCAAAGACGGAGTCTTATGAACATCCACTGAAAGCACATCACACAAGGCTAATCGCTTATGACTGAGAGTGATAGATGCTGAAGAACTATGGGGAGGAAGGCCAGTCTTTCTAATTGTGCTTAAGGTGTTCACTCTTGTTCCTTGTCATTGCAGGACATAGCTGCTTAACTCTGATGCTTAATGGAGGGCTGCTGAATTTAGACCCTACTGTTCATATATGAAGGAAAGGTGCTTTGCTTGAATGTCTTTTAGATGTAGAACACTGAGAAACAATGAGGGGCTGAAGCAGACTAGATAAAGACTGCAAAAATTATTTTCTTATTTAGTATGGCTCTTGTTTCCCAGTACAATTATCTAAACATTTTTATATCATTTACTTAAGCAAATTACCTAAGATATTAAGTTATTTATACTTTTAGTTTTTTCTTACCCTATTTTAGCACATATTTCTTCTCGTTTTAAGCAAAAACTGAATTTTGATGAGGTATTAAGTCTTTATTTATGAAGAATTTAATGCTATATATAGAATTTGGTGCTATATATAGGATTGACATTGAGTGGTCGAACTTGGTATTGCTGTCCAAATTAAAAATATTGGAGAAGGTTTTTTCACCCAGCCCCTCCTCCTCAGACTTGACGCACACGTAGGTTGCCAGATTGATGACACAAACAGGAACGAGCGCATTGACGATGAATGCAATGAAATACGCTGTGTTTTCTTCCAACTGGTGCCATAATACAATTGGGTAAACTGGCAGTGGGCGGGTTTCACAAACCAAAACAAACACAGACATTCTGGCCCAGAACGCACATTTTCAAAGGAGAATAACTGACTGTAGCATTGTTTTTCAGATTAACAAGTATATTAACTTAGCATGTTTCTTAAAGGGTTACACCACCCAAAATTTTGTCATTAATCACTTACCCCATGTTGTTCCAAACCCGTAAAAACTTTGTTCATCTTCGGAACACAATTTAAGATATTTTGGATGAAAACAGGGAGGCTTGAGACTGTCCCATAGACTGCCAAATAAATAACAGTGTCAAGGTCCAGGAGAGTATGAAAGCATCATCAGTATAGTCCATCTGTCATCAGTGATTCAACCGTAATGTTATGAAGCGACGACAAAACTTTCTGTACTCGAAGAAAACAAAAAGAATGACTTTATTCAACAATTCCTCTCCTCTGTGTCTCTCCAAATCAAAGTAGCACCATTTTGGCAATTCTGAGCTGTACGCAGATGATGTACGCTCTTCTGTGTCAGCCGTGCTGCGCTGATGCGTTGTTTGCTTTCAAACCAAAGCATAAATGCACGTAAAAAGCATATCCTTGTGGCGCGGCTGATACAGAAGAGCATACGTCATCTGCGTATAGCTCAGATTTGCCAAAATGGCGCTATACTTCAGAACACAGTTTAAGATATTTCGGATGAAAACTGGGAGGCCTGTGACTGTCCCATAGACTGCCAAGTAAATAACAGTGTCAGGGTCCATAAAAGGCAGTAAAGTCGTCGTCAGAATACTCCATCTGCCATCAGATGTGCAATCTGGGTTGTCTCTTCATATCACCGTATGCTGCTTATGCTCTTCTCTGTTCATCTGCGCCACAAGGATGCACTGTTGTATTTTCAAATCAAATCTAAATACACGTAGAAACAGCGCATCCTTGTGGCGCGGATGATACAGAAGAGCATACGCAGCAAACGGTGATATGGAGAGACACAGAGGAGACTGTTGACAAAGGAATTGTTGAATAAAGTCATTATCTGTTTTTTTTTCGCTTACAAAAAGTGTTACTGTCGCTTCATATAACCCAGATTGCACGTCTGATGGTAGATGGAGTATTCTGATGACGACTTTCATACCTTTTATGGACCTTGACACTGTTTTTATTTGGCAGTCTATGGGACAGTCACAGGCCTCCTGGTTTTCATCCGAAATATCTTAAATTGTGTTCCGAAGATGAACAGAGCTTTTACGGGTTTGGAACGACATGAGGGTAAGTGATTAATGACAAAATTTTCATTTTGGGGTGGAGTATCCCTTTAAATTAATAACCATCTGTGTTTGCACATGCACACCAATTATTTACATATTTTGATATTGAAATACAGTGTGAATTTTACCCAATGCAAAAAGTCTATCCAGTCAAAACAGAGGCTATTTACACGTATTATAGGTACAGTATCAAAAGCAGTCTGTTAAATTCTAAGGTTAAAAAATGGGAGAAAAATTATGTAAAACTAAACTAAAAGACACATGACCACAACTACACCTGGAGTTTATAAGACAAAATAGTGCAGGAAATCTAGTGTATAGTGTTGACATCTTTTAAGCATTTGTAAAGACAAACAAACCATAGATCTACAATATTTATTTATTTATTTATTTATTTATTTTTCCCAGAATCAGTTTAGTTCCTTATAGTTGTATCTGCATACTGAGTTGGGACAGGCAAAGTATTTTTACATTTAAAAATGATTAATTAAATGCCCCACTTCACCTTTAATGTTGACCTATGCTTCTTAATAAATGTGTTTTACAGGTGATAGTCAGGCTTTGAATGTGATTTTATTTATAGTGGTTACTGTAAATAGTTGTTCTCATTCTGTTTTATTGTCAGTCTTCTTGTGACTCATTTGTTCAGGGTGTCAGTGCTCTGTATTGAAGAACTTTGATTAGACTGGGCTTACAGCAGAGATCCACACACTGTCTGACAGAGACGAGCCCCACAGGAAGGCCCTTTCGACCGCCAGTGGAGGTCCTTACAGTTCTGTCTCTGTCTGTATCTTTTTTCTCTCCTCTCTTACTCTCGCTGTCTGCTTTTTTCTGTGTGATGATGAGAAAAACTCAGGATGACAGTTTCATAAATCCATAGCCATGGTTCAGTTCCTTTTCCCTGTCTTATCTGGTGAATTGCCATCTGAATTTAATTCCTGCTTGAGAAAGAACTTTATTCTTATTACAGGAGAATGAAAAGAAAGGAAATAATCTTATAATACAGGAAGTCATATAGGAACAAAAGAGTATAGAGCAGGGGTTCATACCAAGAGTCTGCTGGTGCATGTTGTAATTACACTATCCAGTTCTTCAAACAATATATTTCTGCTTTGACAGTCCTTCTGAAATATTGTGTAGTCTGATGAAATGTGTATTTTAAAATTTGTTACATTATATTACTTTATTGTCAATGACTGTATCCACAGCATAGTTATAATATTTGAAATAAATTATATTATATTATATTATATTATATTATATTATATTATATTATATTATATTATATTATATTATATTATATTATATTATTACTGTTCAGAAAGGTCAGTAAGGTTTTATGTTTTGAATGAAAATAAAGTCTCTTATGCTCACCAAGGCTGCATTTATTTGTTAAAAAATAGAGTAAAAACAGTAATTTTGAGAAATGTTGTTACAGTTTGAAATAATTGTTTTCTATTGTTATTATTTTTTAAATGTAATTTATTCATTTGAGGGCAAAGCTGAATTTTCAGCATCATTACTCCAGTCTTCAGTGTCACATGATCAATCAGAAATCATATGATATTTTGATGCTCAAGAAACATTTATTATTATTATCAATGTTAAAACAGTTTTTCTGCGTAATATTTTTGTTGATGCAGTGATCCTTATTTTCAAGATGCTTTGATGAACAGGAAGTGCAGCATTTATTTGAAATTTAATTTATGTGTGTGTGTTTACTACCACTTTTGATAAGTTTAATGCATCCTTGCTGACTGGAAACAGTAATTTTATTAAAAAAGAATAATAAATAAACTTTCTGACCATAGACTGTAGCAAGTATAATATTGCATAATGTAAAATTTGAATTTTTTTTCTTTTTTTTTTTTAAATAGGCAGAAAAATATAGAATTTTGGGCTGTTGTTTCAGTGTTTCTATATCGGTTTGTCATATATCAGAGCACAGTCCAGCAGTTAACACAATGTCCTCTCTTTCAGTTTACACGGCTCTTTATTAAACCTGTTTATCTGTATTCATGCACATGAGCTGTTATATTAGGCTCCTTCTACTGGATTATGAAGTCATGCTCCTCTGTTGGGCTGGTTGTTAGATGTAATTGACTGAATGGAGAGGTGCAGCGCACAGGCTGTCTCTCTGAACAGCTGGAGGTCTTCAAGAGAACTGCGTCTTCTTATAGTCGCATTGAAAGCAAGGCCGAGGGGCAGCCTTGGGGGCTTTCATCCCGCTAGATCCTGTGCTTTAGTAGGCAGTTAGAGAGAGTGAGTGAGAGCTTGTGTAAATGTTAAGGTTTGCACGAAGACCCAGAGATGAGTTAGGCTGGACACTCTGCTGACTACCTGCTGTACCAAGCAAATTCCTTTTTTCCTTATTAGTGGTGTGTACTAAGCCGTGCAAAACTATTATAATACACAATTCAACATTGCACCATTTGTGCTACAGCCAAAAGTGAATCAAAACAGATGTCATTTATATATAGATGTCTTAAATGTAGCAATTTAGCTTCAGTTTATTTGGTCATGAATACTGTATATTGGTCATATGGTCATCTTTAATTTTTTACTAACTTTACTAACAGATGCACTGCATCTGACATCCTTTATCTTTTTGTATTCTATTTAATTGTGTCTAATTAAAAAGATTTTGAAGATAAATTATTTTCAATAATATTCAATACAAATTCAAAAGTGTTTCAGACATAATTATAATTGTTTTATTTTTTACAATATAAATGGATATTATTATATTATATTATATTATATTATATTTATTATATTTATTATATGTATTATATTATGAATATGTGACAAATTTGGGATATAGCTTTCTTTATATTTTAGGAAAAAAAATGTTTTTCAGATTTTGGGGGGAAAATTTATATATTTAAGAATGCATGGCATCCATAACGTTTGAAAAATCCCTAGTTGGCAACCACGCAGAACACCTTAGCAACCACACAGCAAGAAAAACTGAATATATAATGCGAATGTTGGGTATTTTTATCTCAAATATGCAGTTGCAATATCAACGGTGAGTCATCTGGGGTCTTGTGTGCTGAGAGCTGTTGCCCACATGCACGGTTAAAGGCATTTTAAACCATTGATGGGAGGCAACAGGTCTGAAAATGTATGCGGGGCGCTTGAGGGAGGCAGCAGACTGGAATTTACAAAGTGTCATGTCAGAGCCTCTGACACCCAGACAGCCGCTGTTTGCTGTGCCGAAAAAGAACAAAATATTCCCTTAAACCTTCTTGAAACGCTGTCAGCTTTTTCCCTCCCTCACTCTCGCAGGGTGCTTGACGTGCCCCTACTCCACTGAAGTGTGAATAAGTGAGATGTAAACTGTGTTTAACTCAGGGTTCAGAGTCAGCTTCAGCTTCTGAGCCGGAGGAATGTAACTGATAAGACAACAAACACTCATGCCCAGTCATGAAGCTCAGAACACTGGGCTTAAGAGAAGACAATTATGAACAACGTCACAACACATTCGACATCCATAATGTGATGTATTGCTGGGAGACAGAATATATTAAGTGAGGAGTATTTCATTTCAACTAAACAGCCATTGCAGCCAATTTGACGATTAGTTCTCCAGATGTACAAGAACTAATTAATTAATCTAAATAATAAGCATGTCTTTCACACTTGTTTTCTCTTTCAGGAAGAATATTTAACTAATTTCATTTATATACATTACAGTTCAAAACTATGGAGTGGGTAGGATTTTTTTTTTTAATGTTTTTAAAAGGCAACATTTATTTAATCAATAATGCAGTAGAAAACCAGTAATATTATGAAATGATTTTACAATTGAAAATAACTGTTAATAACTGTTCATTTGTGTGTGTAATGTGTATGTGTGTGTAATCTATATATATATATATATATATATATATATATATATATATATATATATATATATATATATATATATACATATATATATATACATACATAATTTTTAAAATTTTTAAAAATTTACTTTGTTCCTGTGTGCCATTACCTCCATGTTTCAGAAATCACTCTAATATAGCAGTTATTAATGTTATCAATATTTTTTGTGGAAACTTATTATTATTTTTCAGGATTCTTTGATTAATTGAAAAGAACAGTATTTATCTGAAACAGATTTCTGTAACATAATATATGTCCAGATCCTATTCCAAAAAATTTAATGGTTGTCTATACCTATCACAGTACATAATTACAAACAATACATTTGCATATTTTTTAAAAGCATGTAGCAAAAAATATACATTTTCATATAAGTATATATATAATAAACTATGATTACACTTTATTTTTAGGTCCAGTTCTCACTTGGTATTGGGTAGAATTAGGGATGTAGAATATGCTCCTGCAGAATATGTGATTTATAAGTACTAATAAACAGCCAATATGCTAGTAATATGCATGCTAGTAAGCAACTAGTTAATAGTGAGAATTGGTCCCTTTGCTAAAGTGCTACCTAAACTATATATTGTAATAGTATTTGATGTTTTATTTTGTGTGCTTGTGTTTCAGGTACCCCTCTGCTGGTACGAAGCAGTAGCGATTCTGCTCTTGGTCCTCCACAGATGGAAGATATGAATGGCAGAGCCATGGTAAAACTGCACTGACACACTCATGCTCTTATATCTCAAAGCTCTTTGAGAGTGCTGACCTCATGTCATCACATAGCCAAAAACCAGCCAAAAACTATTCTTATTCAGCACTATTATGTCTTATTTTAGTCAGTGTGCAGTATGCTGCTATAAATACCACAACTTTATAGACTCTTCTGAAACCATCTAGCACAGCTAAACATGATGTACAGGTGGTGTCCTGCTCATATAGCAGTTAAAAGCACCGCATTGCATCCTATTGATCTTATAAAATGTCTTTATCAGTGAGATTTTGTTAAACATGGTTGCACCTTAAACCTGGATAATGCTGATAATTTAAGTGTGTTTATGTACATTTTTTTTGCAAGAAATGATTTTTGTTTGTGTTTTCAAACACGTTTTCAGACACGCATCACCTTTAAAATAATATTCAGTTGAAAACATACTTAAACCAAAGGGTTCTCGGTGCATTGTAGCTTATTCTTAATGAGAGAGGCTTTTTTTGTGGTTGTTTTGCAGAAGGTCTTTGTCTCAAGGTTTCCATTAAGGCTTCCAGACTGAAACCAGCAGCGAGACATTGATTCACTTTTTTGTGTTCTTTCATAAGCGTCGCTTCTCTTTTGTTGCATTTTCATTCATTTGCTCATTTCCCCCACCCTTCTCCTTCAATAAAATGCTCATCTAGAATAGCCCCAATGTTCTGATGAAATGGCATATGAGCAGAGCTGTATCGCTACAGTGTGTTGAATGCATTTATGGAGCTTTGTGGAGTTAGTGAAGTATAGCCATTTGTTTCTCTCTTACGTGCTCTCTCTCCCCCCTGGTCTGCTTAATGGACTGTCTCGCTCTCCCCCCGCCTGCTTAATGGACTGGCTCAGAATAGATGGAGTTTTTTATGATTACCACTCTGCTCATTCAGAGCCTTTTATTGGAGCATCGTGGATGGCTTTAATGCACTTCACCTCTCTTTCTTTCGCTCTTCTCTGCCTGTCCTCATTCTCGCTCTGAATTTCATTTTTTGTGGCTTTTTATTTTGTTTCTTTTTGCTTGACTCTGTTCCCTCTTCTCTTGCAATGTACCTCACCACAGGCTTACAACCAGTTGTATGTGGCTTTTGTGTGTGTGTTTTTGAAAAGAAAGTCCTGCTGTTTGGCTTTGCTATATATTTGCTTTGTCTTCTAGTGCACTTTTGTCAGATTTAAGGCCTGCTCGCTCCAAGTAATGGAACAAATTGACATAAAACAGACAATTTTTTGGAAAATGCATTTTTACACTGAGGGTATGAGTGTGATAAAATCCTGACCAATATTATTTATGCACAATTATAGTTCGTACTATTTATTTTATTAATAGTACCTTTTTTATTTTTAGTTTTACTTTTTGTAATTTTTTGACTTTTATTAAATTACTATTTATTTATTTATTTTTTGTTTATTTAGGTTCATTTAAATTAGCAGTATACTATTTAAGTTCATTTTAGTTAACGAAAATAACTTGGCAATTAGGTTGGGTATCATTTGAATTTGATCAATTTTGATTCTGCTTATTGATTCCGATACTTATAGATTCCCAGTTTCCATATCTATTTTGCTATTTATTTTGTCTCTTTTTGCTAAAACTTTTAGTTGCAGCTGAACAAAAAACAGAAAGGCTACATAAAAATGGACTCGACTAGCTGTTGTGCAAAATAGACAAATTTTTCTTGTTAGAAAACTAAACATAATAACATGCAATTTATAAATGAATAAATCAATGACTCACTCAAGGTTTATTTGTTTGATTACTGGATGAATCGGCATTTTCAAATAAATCTCTGTGATGATTAATTCAAAGATATATATACATTTTTAATAGTCCCTTTTCGACCATTTAAATCAAAATGTTTAATTTTACAACAAGTATCCAATTCCCGACTTTAACTATCTGATTCCAGAATTGGAATCGATTTTCAATTCCCCAACCCTACTTGGCAATATTGAAACATCATTTTTTTTTTATTTTTTTTTTATGTATTTTCTTCAGGCCTGCAAGTTCTTTAATTAAATTTTTTTTTAGACGTTTATTATTTAAATATTTATATATTTATTTATTAAATACTGTTTTGTGATGAATTTTACTAATAATCTTAATTATATATTTTTTTAATTAGAATTTTTGTAATTATAAAATGTTTGTTTTTATTATAATTTTTATACCATATTTTTTCTAGTTTTTCTCCACTCTAAAATGATCTGATCTAAAATAATTTAAAGTATTTGGTCTGACTGACATTGTTTTCTGTGAGCACAAAAGTCAACATGGTAGTGTTCTGTTCTTTAAGGGTTATACTAGAGGTATTTCTACACTAATAAGTGTGGGTTACATTTTTTATTAAAAAAAAAATAAAAAATATAAAACAGTAAAGGAATGGCAGAAATCAGTCTGCAGAAAAAGGTTATTTTATGTCTGAAGGAGCATAACATATTTAATATCTTGCCATACTGAACCTTCATACTGCAAATATGCCTTTACTGTCTGAGTGACTGATACAAGTGGCCGACAGCATGCTAGAAATTAATTAGCATTTTCTCTGTTACTCTGAGTGGGTTTAGGTCCTGTGTGTGATTTATTGAGGGTTTGTGTGTTCTCCATGCCTGTTATAAGCTGAGATCAGAGTAGAGGCATTCCTTTAGTATCAGGTGGCATGGAGGGGCTTTTGGATAATTTATTGGTCTGATGAGAAATGTTTCTTTTGTCTGCACACGCTCAGACAGACAGGAAACCTGCGGCACGACACCAAACATCAACACAACCTGACAGATAAAGCCTCAGTACCAAGATGGATGAGTTTATCCCTTTCCTCTGGGGTCGGAAGACCCCAAGCGTCTTACACACCCAGCTGTCCCTGAAGGGTTAAGGGAACTTCCTCTCTTTCCGGGTGACAGGAATGTAAAGCGGACAGCGGAACCTCAAGAGTATAATGTGCTCACGCTCACACACCTTTATCAGTGTTCCGGAACGCTCCACAACCATTCCAAACAGAGACTCTTCCTTCTTCTGCAACCCGATTCCTGCGCTTCGGCCTTGGTCTCTGTCCACAAGACCTTTGCCATCTTCCCTTTGTTGGTTTGGCCTTCTTCCTTAGATATTCATTACTCTTTAAAGGATTTTTCTTGGATGCCCTCACACCTGCAGCTATCCCCGTTTCCTCTTCTCTTATGTGGCTCCATGCTTCCTTCATCTTTCCCGTCATCGCCTGTATATCATTTAGCAGCCGACTGGCTGACTTCTGTGTTTTCATTGTATTTAAGAAGCTTTATTTCCTGTGGGGCTAACAGCACCTGTGGCACGTCAGAGATGGAGGTTCTCTGCTCTCTTTCTGTCAAACAAACACACAAACTTGCAGACGTATCTCTTTCTCAGATACACACACATAGATAATAGGTTGTGCAGTGGAATATGGAAAAAGTATTTGGGCCAAACGGTGGGTTGCTGTCTTTACAGTTTCGCCTTGTTTGCACATGTTCTGATGTGGGTAGAGGGTGGTTTTGCATTGCTAGACTTTTGACTAATAACATAAAGGTCCACACTGCAGCCAAAATTATCTAGGCAAAATCTGCCTACTCAGACAGGAAGAGATCATATGACATGAATATATATATATATATATATATATATATATATATATATATATATATATATATATATATATATAGATATTATATATATATATTTATTTATTTATTTTTAGGATTGTACCAGCCTGGATGGGGGAAATAATAGAATAGAATAGAATGACAATTCAGCTTTGCCATGACAGGAATGAATTGATCCTCAGTACTGTGTATTGGGTCTTATTCATCAAACACAACACAGTTTTTTTGTAGATTGTTCATAAATGCATTTGTATGTAAATTGTTTGGGAAGACTTGCTCAGCAAGTGTTCTGCACTTCTGAGAGCTCATGATTCATGTTGTTTCAAATTGTGGTATGGTCTCTGTGGTTCAGAAAGAGCACTTTTCAACCAGTTTAATAACTTAAAAGTATAATCTTGTAAGAAAAAAAGCCACTTGAATCCAATATAGAGGAAAGTCTTGCCTTGTTTGCTTGCTTTTAAGTGACTCATACAAAACATTGAATATATCTCAAAGATTTGAAACGGTTCACAAACTTTTGCAAATAATAAGCAAAAAATCTGTCACTTTGGAATGGGCAGTTTCAGTCTGCTCTTAGGGTTTTTGTGTGCAGCTTGATCGTGTCATCTGAGGCTATATTAAAGAGTATTCATTCCAGAATAGTGCTGTGCACCTTCCTGCACTCTCTATGTAGCATGTGGGACACAAACCATCTGGATTCATTTTGCACATTATTATCTAAATCCACTTTAAAAATGATTCTTTTCAATTTGAAATCAGAACTCTAGAGGATGGAGACAGCAGATAATATTTGTAACCTTGGAAACTGTCACTTGCGGATACATTTCTACAGGTATTAGTCATGAGAGATAGAGATTCCTCAGGGATGTATTTGTCCTGTGTGTCCTAGTTTATTTTTATGCCCTCAGAACGTCCCATAAGAACCAATTAGTTATGTGAATTTGTTTTTTCTTTGCTGGTTGTTATGTTGGTGGTCCGAGTGTGAACCCAGGGACCTCACCCTTCATTCCCACTGGCCAGCACAGTGTTTCCAAGAGGGTCATGGTAGCACACCCCTCTCATCTGGGATCAGTGTGTTCACTTGTTGGTGTTCATACAGAAGTCCAGTGTCCTGTGGCAAGACCACACTTTAAGTAAAAAAATAAAAAATACAACAACAGCAAAAACAACAACAACAAAAAACATTTATAACCTTACAAACCTTAAAAAAGAATTTTGTTTTGGTTCGGTTTGGTGGTTTAGTTTATTTTTGTTTTGTGTTTCGTTTTGTGTTTTGATTTTGTAGGAGATGAAAAGATGTGACTACCCAATTCATGAACAATTTGTTTGTTGTTTTTTGGTTTGTTTTATTTATTTATTTATTTATTTTTTTGTTGATAGTGGGACAGAATGAATAATGTTTAGGGATATTTTTTTGTGAAATTTTTTACTATGTTTTGATTTGGTGTTTTGTTAAAATATCTTACTGGCTCAAACCCTTAGTTTAGTAGTGTGTCCATGCAAAATTATTATGTGCTTAAAGGGTTACTCCACCCCAAAATGAAAATTTTGTCATTAATCACTTACCCCCATGTCGTTCCAAACCCGTAAAAGCTCTGTTCATCTTCAGAAAACAATTTCCTCTGTGTCACGCCGTATCACCGTGCTGCGTATGCTCTTCTGTGTCATCCGCACCACAAGGATGCGCTCTTTTATTTCAAATCAAAGCTAAACACACGTAGAAACAGCGTATCCTTGTCGCACGGATGACACAGAAGAGCATAGGCAGCACAGTAATATTGAGTGACACAGAGGAGACCGTTGACAAAGGACTTATTGAATAAAGTCGTTATTTTTGTTTTCTTTGCTTACAAAAAGTGTTCTCATTGCTTCATTTAACCCAGATTGCACGTCTGATGGCAGATGGAGTATTTTGACGACAACCTTTTATGGACCTTGACACTGTTATTTATTTGGCAGTCTATGGGACAGTCACAGGCCTCCGGGTTTTCATCCAATATATCTTAAATTGTGTTCCGAAGACTAACTGAGCTTTTACGGGTTTAAAACAACATGAGGGTAAGTGATTAATGACAAAATTTTCATTTTAGGGTGGAGTATCCCTTTAATTCACAGTGACAGTAACCTGCAAAACTACTAGTTGTTCCTTTTGTTGTGTTTTGTGGTTTGTGGCAGGGCGAGAAGTAAAGCTCAGAGGACTACTCTTGAAAAAATAGCCACTAATTGCAAAACACCAAGCAATCTCACTTTACCAGATACTAAACATTTTTTGCACACCTGTATCCTGATCTGGCGAACAGGTTCAACTCAGCCCACTCTAGAATATTAGTAATGCTGAGTGACCGGCGTAGTCAAACTCCTCACATCTCGACTCTGTTTTCACTGTGTTAAATTTACATGAAGAAATATGGCAGTATTGGTTTCACTTTACTCTCATCCATGAAATTTTATGTGTGATGTCACTGCAATGGTAGTTAAGGGCCACAGGTGACATTCTGACCTCAGTTTACACAGAAAGGCCGATTGTGTAAAGCTTTAGACATAAATGTGGAAAAAATACACATAAATCAGTGTAGAGGTAGAATGTCTGACATTATTATGTTATAAATAATTTAAAATTGTCATAACATATAATGATTCTAGCTGACTGTTCAATGAAAATCTTTTATATACTAGAATATTGTGCAGTAATGCATATTTTGGTCCAATGAAAGATACAATTTTTTCTTTTTATATGAAGCTTGATGCAATATTCATTGCAAATGAATGAGTGAAATCTGCCATAAATTCTAAGCCACATTTGATGTTAAAGAACTAAAATATCAAATTGCTCACCTGTGATTTCTATATTAATGTGTCAAGTTGTGACCTACCAATCTTTAATTTTAAGTTTTGTGATTTCTGTTGACACACTCATAGGGTATAAACCCATCAAACCGCTCAGTCCTGCATCAGTGGTTTTGTGCTTGAGTGTGTATTTTTGTGTATCATAGCATCCATCTGCATAAGGATGAGTATGTTTCCATATGTTTGTGAGACACCTTGTGACGTCACGGCCTGACTTCTGCCTGATAAGTGCAGCCTCACATTATCTTAGACTCCTGTCTGTAGAGTGAACTCTCGCACACTGTCTGCGCTCTCGTGAGCTTCTTTAAAATGACGCTCAAAAGGGATACATTATCTCAAATTAAAACGGCTCTGCTTTTAATCCAACAGCCTCTCATTCACAAACCCCTAATTAACATCAATTTCTCTGTCTCGCTTTCTCCCTCTCTCCCTCTCCCTCTCTCTCTTTCAGCCCATTGGGTGTAATTAAACTGGCACTTTTCATTGATGAAGGCTTATGTACAGCTGGAGGAGATACGTGTTTGTGTGTGACAGAAAGAGAGAGAACCTGAACAAAGAAAAGCCAGGCAAAGAAACCTAGAAAATGTGGCAGGAGAACATTACTGGGATCCTGTTTTTGACATTCCCAAGTTAACAAACTATAGACTTGTTCGGTGTCGCGTCATAGCTGTGTGGGTGGAGTCGGCGTGGGGGAAAACAATCGTTTCCCCCTCATTGGAAAATCCACTGAAGTGCCTTGAAATGCGCAGCATTATTCTATGTGGTGTGTGCTGTGGCTGCCTAATTATTTTCACAAATACATGCCGTAAAATAAAGATAACATGAAAATGTGTATAAAATACCAAAAAAAACATAGTTATTGCTTACTGTAGTTTAACTATGGTAAAAACAACGTTTTGCTACACTAACCATAGTTTAACCATGCTAGTTGTAGTAAAACTGTGGTTATAGGCTACAATTGGTAATAAAAATGCCAAAAAAAATAAAAAATAAATTGGTTAGCCTACTATACTTTTACTATAGTAATACCATTGCTAATTTCCGTAATGTATTTCCGTGTGTATAATAATATGAAATAAATGTTTTAATAGATTATGACATCACAAAATATCAGGGAGTGAGATTTATTTGATTCCGATGCGAAGGAGGGTTACTGTAAGTCCCATCAGAACTGGGTTGCAGTGCAGGGGGACGGGACTAACGACAGATCGTTGCAGGGTATCAGTCATATACATCATCAGATCAGGTTTTTTAACTTATTAGAGGTACAGAACGCCACACAGCAACTTTTTGGCATTGCACCAAACAAAAATCAATCGAAATCATCAAAAAAGTGAAGCTCAAGCAACTAACAAAGTCTCCGCGTGTTAATTCGAATGGTTTGTTTTCCTCCTCATGAAACGGTTATGATGTTTTTGTGGGCGTTCCCACGTGTTAAACATGCAGTAGCTACCGAATTGAATGCAATTTCCGCTTCTTGCTATTAGTGTTTCATATTTTCTTGGTCTTTAGAAATCATAGAACACTATATTCACAACTTGTTAGCAGTAATAGTTTAATGTTCAGTTTTCCTTGGCAGATAGCACTGAGTTTTGTGAATACGGTACAATATTAGCTGAATTTACATAGGAAAAAGTTTATTTAAAATACAGTGCTATAACAACTCAGTACCTATTTAAACTTGCTTATTGAATAGTGAATAATGTACTGAAATAACATGGCACAGCTGTTCAATAAATCCACCCCTCTGTCTGTTTGATTGCATATCTGTCTGTCAACTCTCTATGTAATAGTTGATAATGTAGATTTAATGTATGACTGTTTAAATCAGCTATTGTCCATCCTAATCGCTATAATCTCAATAAGAAGGTTTTATAGGTATTGTCATTTTTCTTTGTTTTTCTATTCAGTTGATATGGATGTGCATTAATGTAATTCAGCAATAAGCTTCTGAGGCAGCTCTCTCTCAATGGCTAAATGAACTAAATGAAACTGTATTGCATGGTTATTGTATTCGAGCTCATTAGGAAAAACCTATGAATAAATTTGACTGCTGCTATGTTAATAGAAGTTAGAGAAGAAGAAACCCTGCCATGAAAAGCAATTCTATAAATATATATCAGTGCTGTCAAATGATTAATCACAATTAATCACATCTAAAATAAAAGTTTTTGTTTAGCCTACATAATATATGTGTGTATACTGTGTATATTTATTATGTATATATAAATACAAACACATGTATGTATATATTTAAGGAAAATATGTTGTTTATATATTAAAAATATTTATATACATTATAAAATATAAGAATATGAATGTACTAGGAATATATACATACATATTCCTAAATAAAATAAAAAAGCAGTTCTGTATTTAATTCCATTTACTTTTCAACTAGCTGAAATATTTTTTTTTTTAGGTAATTTTAGTTAATTAGAATGTCCATGTTTTGGGATTTAATTGTAATTTCAAAGGCATTTTCAGTTATTTTCTGAATGGCACACTGTCCTAAAGGGCTACTGACTAGGCTTTAGAACAGCCTCTTTCTTTCTCTTTGACCTACTATTCTTCTTCATGGTCTTTCACACATCTCCACCTCTCTCTTTCTTCTTCTCTATGAACCTGTCTGCTCTGCGTGTGCCTCCTTCTGGCTGCAGGAACATGCGGCGTGTCTGTAATAAGTGAGTGTGCCGGAGAAATGACAGGGTTAGAGCTCGCTAATGCACTCAGAGTTGCACCCTTCTATACTGAAAACCACCAGAGAGGGAGGGAGGTGGACAGAGAAAGAGAGGGTCCACGCTACTCTATACCTGATTGAGGTAATAGGCCTTTGTAATTGTTCAGATTGTCAGTTGCCCTTTTCGGCAGAAGTAAGTGGTTGGAAAAGGGAGAGAAACGGCCCTTGGGTTTGCCCTCGCCTCCCACCGAGGAGATATTTTAAACTTTTCAGAAAAATACTCTTCCCTCTCCAAAGACAAAAGAAGTGCTGAACTAACCCATTTGAAAGGATTTTAAAAGCCAAATTGGTGGGTGTCAGTGATCCAGAATTTCCCGCAGACTCTATTTGAGCTTTCACAGGCCATTATTTTAAGTGATTTTAAAATGTAATTATTTTTGACGCAACAATTCTTTCGGATAATTATTGTCATTTTATTCCAGCCTTTAGGTGGTCATCTTTAACTAATGGAAGTTTAATCACCACTAAATATCCAGTATATTACCCAGCTTGAATCCCACTGTTGTTGTTGTTTTTTTTTTCATTCAAACTAACCATATCTTAAAAATAAATGGAGAGATTGCTAATCACTTCCAACAAATACTGTCAAGCATTTTTGTTTTTGTGCATCGCTTATTATCCACTTTTTTCAATACCAAGTCTATCGTTTCATGTTTTCACATCTCCTGTAAGTTTTCTGGTCTTATGATCTGTCACATGCATGTTTATTTGTCTGTCTCTGCCGTCATTAGAACAGTTGTCCTCTGGGAGGATCTCAGATACTGCTAATTGCTCTGGGAGTATTTTTTCGTATCTTGAACCCTGTGGGCTTAATAGTCACCAAGAAGTGATACTTTAAATGTATCACTTGTTGGAGCTGTGATGCCTCTCTTCCTGTGGGGGGTGTGTGTGTTTGATGGTAAATAGCACCACGCTTCCTGTGAGGAATTGGTTGTATATTGTTGACAGAGGTTCTTACTGACTTTGCTTGTGGGTCACCTGCTGTGTCGATGGGAATAGCCATGTGACCAGACAAATCTTGTAAACTAAGACTCTTCTTTGTTCAACTGAATAAGGTTTAAATTCTCTTTACTCTTTAAAGGGAGTTGTTGTCATTGTTTACGCAACATTATCCTTAATCATTTTGTCATTGTTGCATTGATTCCCTGTATTTGTTTTCTTCTGTTAAACTTACAGGGCACATGAAATTGTACTTCCAAACTTAAAAAGTACTTAAAAAGTGGTGCACTATATTCTAAGTATGTGAAATCAAATGATAACTTAATGTGAGGAACAGACTGAAATTGTTATGCGTCAGTAACTTGGCACTATGAGTGTCAAATACTATGGTACTTTGATGGAACTTAAAAGGTTAGTTTACCCAAAAATGAGATCTCTTATCAGTGACTCAACATCATGTTGTTCAAAGCCCATACAAGTTTTGTTCATTTTTGTAACGAAAATAGAGATATTTTAATGTACCCTGAGAGATTTCTTTCCACACATTTTAAGTCCATTCCAACAAAACTTTAATGCATCATATCAATCAAGTAATAAAAGTAATCAGGCTGGTCAAAGCACAGTAAACATGCATATTTTGAGCTTCTGTTTACCATTTTTATTATGCGTTGATCAGTGTTTATATATTGATAAATTGTGTCTTTTCAGAAGACTTGAATTAAACCACTTTCACCATGTATAAACTTTTATGATGTTTTTGCTGAACCTTTGAACTTTTTGAAAGATTTGGTTTAACTTTTAATCGAGCGACAGACATCTGTCAGGTTTCATTAAAAATATCTTCATTTAAGTTTTGAAGATGAACAAACGTTTTATGGGTTTGAAATAACATGAGGGTGGGCAAATTGTTTTTTTTTGGAGGGGGGTTATACCTTTACCCCCATTTCACAGACATGGCTTAAGCCTAATCCCAGACTAATATGCATGTCTGAGCCATTTTAACTAAAAGAAACTTGCACTGACTGATCTTAATCTAAGCCCTTTCTGTGAAACCAGGCTTTAATATTTACCAAATTCATATACTGTAATATTTGGATGGAATGCTACAAATAAAGATAAAATCTCCAAAAACATGGTAACACCTTTTTTTTTGCCAGTGTATTCCAGATTACTTTGTAGGCCAAATGTTTGCTTATGTGTTTGTTTGTTTGTTTTTTTCACATCTGCATCTCAACATGCCGTCCATGTTGTTGTAGGTCTTGTAATGTAATTATTGTAATGGTGTACATTTGAAACTGTGCCGCTCATTGTCTGATAACAATCATCAGTTTGAATGTGTAATGGGAGCAGATGTCTTCATTTAGAAAACAGGTGTATGTGATGTTTTCCTTGGTTAAAACAATGAAACAAACACCTATATATATATATATATATATATATATATATATATATATATATATATATATATATATATATATATATATGTATGTATATATATATATATATATATATATATATGTATATATGTAGACAAGCAAACTCTCATAACCCTCTCAGCATGTGGTGCGTATCCCATCACACCCTCCTGTGTGTTTGTTTCCCTTCTTGGCTCTGTCAAGGCTGTCTCCTTCTCTTTGTTCTGCACTGTTCCATTACTGCCAGCTCCATCCGTGTCATTCATTAGATGAGGGTCAGCGCGAGGAGATCAGGCACTACGAGCAAATAAAACCGGTGACATGCTCATCAGATCATCAGTCAGCCGCTAGATTAATGCTTTTGTTCTTTAATTAGCAACAGCATCAAACCGTGACTCAAACGGCACAAACTAATCATTAAAAATGAGAGGAGAATGAATCACAGGCACACTCTTGTTTTAATTTTATTTTTTTTATTTTTTTGGTGGGTGTTTATGAAGCTTGTGCGTGCCCATTAAAAAGATGTTTTGTGTGTGTATTAACAAGGGAACAAGCCATCAGTTGTCACCGTTCGGTTAATTGTTTGCTGTGCCTTGTCTATGAAGGTAGGCGTTCTGACATAACTGCACATGCTGGTGATGTCAGCTTTCAGGAGGATGATAGGATGAAGAGTTAACACTTGTAGTCTTTTCTGGGTCAACACTTGAAGACGCTTTTACAATGCAATTGTTTATTTAGTGCCTTAACCTCTGTTTTCAAAGCTAGTGTTTGTTACAAAGGCCACATTGTCAAGGGAACGAGACATTCAAGCCTACAGTACATCCAGACTTTTTTATTGTAAATACTAAGCTGTCTGTAGATTTACAGCTGGTACATGGTACATGTTTTAGCTGTCTTAAATATTACACTTTTGCCTTACGTGTACTTGTAATGTTGTTGAAAATCCGTTTTACAAGACCATTGTCCTCCCTCTTGTTGACTCTTAGGATTAAACAGGCCATTTTTTGCTAATGTACTTTTAATATATCTATATGTAAATGATCTCTGTTTTGATTTGACTAACTTCATTGCATAGGAAATACTTATGAATGAGTTTGGCATTTGAGCTGCTTTGTGTTGTGAACATAAGTGTGTCCAAATTATAGTTATTTATTGGTTTGGTGCAAGGTAAGAGTTCTGGATAGTTTATTTTTGAGTGAACTATCCATTTAAAGTTTTGTTCACACAGGACAGAAACTGTAACTATAAGAGAATAGCGAAGTCCACACCATAACCTTAACAATAATGACACAGAGCAATGATATCAGTGGGATAACTTTCAAAGCATTCTTTCTGTCTGAATAATGATAAAAACATTAATAGCCAATCAAAATCCATACAAATTCAAAGCGTCTGCTGCAGTTGAGTGGACAGAACACAGCGCATGTTAGCATAAACATTATCATCTGTTAGTACTGAGGCTTATATATTTATCGTTATTAGCTATCGTTATATGTATCGTTCTTTTTGTGAGTACAGTTAAATGATAGCTGTTAAGTTGCTTAGAGAATTAAATATTTAAATGACTTAATTTTGAAAATTATGTTATATGAATGCACACATAAACACAAGTGCCTAAAGTACTGATAAAATATCATGACAAAACACTTTGGAACAAAATACTCTTATAGGTTATGCCTCATACCTATTGAGATTCCTGGCTGTGTGCAAGGAAATGGAGCATTATTGGGCCGGCCAGTCACACTTTAATCACCTTTTATTCCTTAAATCACACGTTTGGCTTTCTAGAGGACTGCTTTGAGAGGCAGGGGTTTGATTGACATGTGCTAATGGGGTCAGAGGTTACAGGCAAGTACATTAGGGCTTTCTGCTCATGCTGACCCCTGCCACACTTTTTGTCAGAGCTGAAGGGCAGCATGATGCATTTCTGCTGCTCGATACGTTTGAGTGACCGGCCCTCCCCATGGACGTCACCCCCAGCTCCCCAGCCCAAAACTACATACTATACATTACTACTGTGGTCACTAGACACCTTTCGGTTGATTAAAGCAGGGTTTTCACACAGTTTGTTGCATAGTTCTCATTAATGACCATGTCGGTGTGCACAAAAATAAGCTAAGCTTGGCACAACATCTGCTAAATGATGTCTTCGGTACAAACATAGCCATCCAAGTGAAGCCTGACATGCCACATACAATTAATTATCACATTTCATTGGGCACACTCACGCACGTTGATATGCCTTGTGCAAGTCATTATCCTGTTACAAACCACATTTACACACATATGTCATACATATTTGTAATTACTCTCAAGCATAATGCGACACACACACACACTCGTGCGCTAGTAAAAGCAGCTACATGACTAATGATCATTCTCAAATCCTGACATGAGATAAATTTGGTGTTTTTCTTGAGAGAAATTCATCAGTTCTGGCACATCCGCTCTAATGGTCTTTTAATGCTCAAATCAGCAGCCATTTCTGTCAGAGGAAATTCCTCCCTTGAGTCTTTGCAACTGGTTGGCAAGTAAAATAACGTCCTATTATGTGGCTCTTTTTCGTAGGGAGACATAAAGGAGACTCGTTTTACTCGTCATTAGCTAGCATTTGCATTTATTGCCTGTTTATTTTACCATTAAATGTATTTTCTTTCTTTATGTTCTTTGTAAGTGTTTTTTTAGGGGTGTACATAAAGTATGCATTCTTGCATCCCATCTGTGCCATTTAAATGGTGGTTTGTGAACATTTGCATCAAACCAACATATTTGGTTGTCTAGTCGTATATCCCACCATAAGCATTGTATTTTTTAAGATGGTGTTCAAAGTGAAAATATATATATATATATATATATATATATATATATATATATATATACATATATATATATATATATATATATATATATATATATATATATATATTTACTTTAAAAAACTATGCTGAAAATACACTTGTTTGCTATTATTTATGCATTTAAATGATCACTTGTCCAGTTTTTAAGAAATTTGCACATTGTTTGGCCTGTGTTTATGTTTTCCCCCTTTTTCTTGCAGTTTTTCACTGTTTCTGTGCATCTGTCTTGTTTTTGTAGGGAATACACATACAGACTGACACGGACTTTACAGCCGAGGTGACTGGCAACAGCAAATCTGGCCCTTTCAGTGTCAAGTAAGAAGATTGTGTGTGTGTGTGTGTGTTTGTGTGTTTGTGTGTGTGTGTGTGTGTGTGTGTCACATTTACACTTCTGTTTAAAAGTTTTTGGTCAGTTAGTATTTTTTCAGAAATAACATTTTTTTTATTCTGCAAGGATGCATTAAATTGATTAAAAGTACCAGTAAAGACATTTATACTGTTATAAATTTGATTTCTACTTCAAATAAATACTTTTTTTCTTGTGAAGTATTGCAGTTTCAACGAAAATATGAAGCAGTATAATCGTTTTCAACATTGATAAGACATGTTTCTTGAGATTGATTTCTGAAGGATCATGTGATGCCTAAGACTGAAGCAAATTTTTACATTTTAATGATGCTTCACAATTTTACTGTGTTTACAGTGTTTTTCAACAAATTAACAAATATGAGCATAATAGAAGCATTAAAAAATCTTACAGACCCAAAACTTTTTAACAGTATTGTGTGTAAAGTTGGATCCAAAAGTCTGAGACCACTAGTCAAAATGATTCTATTTTTGCATTATTTTTTGGTTTAATAATATAATTTAAATGTTTACAAATTTGATTATTAGCAGGACAGTTGAATTGAAAAATTTGTGTAAAGTTAGTAAATGATCCAAAGAGCATCTTGAGCTTGAGTGGAAATTAGATCATCTGACTGTGCAGAGACACTATAAGTGACATACATTTACTTATTTCACTTATTGATCTTGAAAAAGTTCAGCATTTAAAACATCTTTTCTTCATTTTACATAATAGTATTTTTTTAGACCTCACTATACAGTATATGTTGTTGTTTTTGTTGCTTAATATGTGCTATTTTTTTTATTTTTCTCTCTCTTTCCCTCCATCATATCATATCATTAGCTAACATCCCAATTTTCCTGCTCATCATTGAGAAGATCAAGGCTTTGTGGCACTTGCATATAAAATGATTATTCATTAAGCAGCTTCAGAAAGCAGAGGGGAAGGGCTCACACAACACAAACAAACACATGCATTAATGAAGGAGAGAGATGACTAATGAGCCAGTGTGGGATTAGAGACTCTCTCGCCAACCTCTTCTGAATCCCAGAGCGCTTCTGAACATTAGAGTCTGGGCTCACTCCCGGCCTTCAATACCTCTGATCGACACTTCTGATGCACTCTCTGTTTGCACACACTAAAACACACACATCAGACAGGACCACGGTGGTGTGAATGCCACTGAATTATGCTTTCTTTAAGGTAATCTATCAATTCACAAAACAAAACATTTTATTGTCTATCGTTCTGTTTTTATTTTACTTATATTCCATTAGTGGCCATAATGTCCAGGCTTTTCTACATTGCAAACAATCCTTATTGCTGGCAGGTTTTTACTAAATTATTTTTTTTTAATTTAATTTATTATCTCACCCATGCTTTAATTCTGTTGGACGTCATATGTTAATTTATGCCTTCTAGTGATTTTGGAAATACTACATTCTGTGTTATAATAGGTTCTAAACATATTGGTGTTTGAAAACGATTTGTTTAGATTATTAGTTTACCCCAAAATTTAAATTTGTTGAAAATTTGCTCACCCTCCTGCCATTCAAGATATAGATGAGTTTGTTTCGTTGTCAGAACAGTTTTGGAGAAATTTAGCATTACATCACTTGCTTACCGATGGATCCTCTGCAGTGAATGGGTGCCGTCAGAATGAGAGTCTAAACAGCTGTTAAAAACATTACAATTAACCACAAGTAATCCACATGACTCCAGTCCATCAATTAATGTCTTGTGAATTGAAGAGCTGCATGTTTGTAATAAACAAATCCATCATTTAGATATTTTTACTTTAAATTGTCACTTCTGAACAACACACCAGTCCATAATAATGTTTGTTCCCAAAAGTTCATCCACTGTTGTCCTCTCACTCCAAAATCCACCAGTGTATTTGTATAGAGAGGTTTCGGACTGATTTTGCTTGTAAATGGTGGTTGATCTGTGCATATTTCTCAGCTGATTCAAATGAGACAACTTTTTTCACTGTAGAAAGCAATATTAAGGATAGTGGATTCGTATATTAGCCGGAAGCAGTGTTTTAAGGTCAAAAACAGCTTCACAAGACTTTAATTGATGGACTAGAGTAGTGTGGATTATACTTGTAGACTACTGTGATGTGATCCATTGATGAACAAGTGATGCAATGCTAAGTTTCTCCAAAACTCATCTACATCTTGACTGGCCTGAGGGTGAGCAGTTTTTTAGGTGAATTATCCCTTTAAGTTCTATACAAATTTGTAGATCATCTTTGTTCACAATCTCCTGTTTGCACAGAATGGATTTCGTGAGGGAGTCAAATATTCCCCTAAACACATTCAGAGCACAGACGGACAGTAAGGAGGGTGATAGGGTCACATCCTCACAGCGTGACTCCTCTACCAGCCTCTCACCATAGCAACTGGCTGTGCCATCACTGTGAGGAATGCTGTATGCTCTCTGCTCTCGGCAAATGATCCTTGAAATTGAGAGGGAAAAAATGAATTATCGTTTGCACTTTGAAT
Organism: Cyprinus carpio; assembly: GCF_018340385.1. Taxonomy (NCBI): domain Eukaryota; kingdom Metazoa; phylum Chordata; class Actinopteri; order Cypriniformes; family Cyprinidae; genus Cyprinus; species Cyprinus carpio. The sequence continues at coordinate 11,581,166 of NC_056605.1, forward strand.
ATAGAAATCGAAAGCCATAAGTATGGACATCACTTTGCTAATAACATTTATAGGTTATAGGAATGTGTAATTCCAAGAAAGTGTTCAGTGGCTTTATGGTTGGTCACCTTAAAGGAATAGTTCACTCACCCTCATGTCGTTTCAAACCCATATGAGTTTCTTTCTTATGTGAAACACAAAATGAGAATTTATGAAAAATTTGAACTCGTGTAAAAAAAGAGTTTCAAGTGACCACGTCTGCCCAGATCAAGAAAGGGAAAAAAAACACCAGTAAAAATAGCATAAAAATAGTCCTAAAATGTTGTAATAAATACTGTGGTCTATAATGATAGTAAATAAATATTATATAATAATAAAATCCTTGATTAATGACCTAAAAGCTTTTATCATATTGGTCTTTTTTTTTTTTTCTTTTTTACACTGAATAAAAAGTTACTGGGTGAACTCTGTGAATGGAGTCTACATGGTTGCATTGTTTTGTTTGTTGTGAAAAAAATGACAAAACTGTTGCCTTTCATTCATGAAACACAAGAATAAAAAAATTCTATGTAAATCGGTGGTAAAGCTATTCTGACATAAATTGTTGCTTTGAATTCAATGTGACAGTTTACGTGAGAATTGTTTTACGAATGATTTACTGTTGAATTTACTGCTTGTGTTGCATGATTGATGCCCTGTGTGAATTGGCTTGTATTGTCAACTAGAAAACAGGAAGAGATGAAGAAGTGTAATTTCTGAGCACAGATGAGTGCTTATGAATCATGTGGTTTAATAGGGACACTGACACACACTTGGACTACAGGTAGAAATGAGGCTGGTTAAGCTAAGTCATACTTTGTGTATTATTAGCTGTGTGTCTAAGTTATGCATAGACTTGCTGTTTGTGCTTTGGGGCTAAACAATATAAAAAAAAAAAAAAAAAAACTATTTTCCAATTTAGTTTTAGATTTCCTTTGTATATGTGTCTCATTTGGCCTTTTTGCACCTCTGTCTGTTGTGTTTCCATCTCCCATAACTTCTTCATCTTATTGTGTCATTGGCGTCTGCCGCTGCGGCCCCTTCTCCATAAGCACTTCACTTCTCTACCTTTATGCCTTTCGCTCCTCTCTCCATCTGTTTTCCCTTCTCTTCCTTCCTCTGTCTGTCTTTTTCTGTGTAGATGTTCTGAGGGACCGCAGCCTCATCCGTGTGCTCTTATCTGCTGTGCCATTGTGCCGTTGACTCCCTGCTGTCAAACCCTTGGGCCTCTTTCACACTGACACCCGTTTATCATCATCCTCTCATCACCCTCTCTGCCAGTCACACACACACCCACTGATAACCATCCGCTTTATCAGAGAGACAGTGAGAAAATCTTAAACTCTAACCTCATCAGAGTTGAGCCCGATTCCTGCATCCAACTCCGCGTTTCCTCTTAACTGATCTCGATTCAGTCTGCGGGATAACATTTCAGACACGCCGCCTCTGGGGTTTAATTTCGGCTAAGATAAACAGCAGTATCAAAGATTTGCCTTGTATTAGTTTCTGCCACAAGATTATACCTGGGTGCTTAAGATTTTCTAATAGAAAGCATGCAATCTCTCTTGAATCAATTAAGCGAGAGCTGTCCTCAAGTGAAAGGTAATTGAAGTGATGAAAAGAGGTGGTGCTGGTAATCTGGGGCTCAGCGGTCAGTATCGTAGTGGATTAGAGTCGCATTGTGACGGTGTCAGCGCCGCGTCTGATCGATACGGTGGTATGATGATGACGGTGATGGGAGGTGCACTGAGAACCCCATTCTGAGCTTAAGCGTCTGACTGACAGCATGGCAGTGAGCAGCTTAGATACATCCTGCGGCTCAGTCTGGAGGCTTAAACTTCAGAATGTGAATCTCAGACTATCTCAGATTGGGGAATTTTAAAGTTTGTTGGTTTACAGGTTTGTAGAGTATTCACAGAGGTTTGTAGAAGTTATATTAGAGGTTTATGCAGGCGATCCTATAGGAAAACAACTGTTTTGTAGGATGGTGATTTGTATATGAATTTACATGATGTAATTTGTACAGAAACATACATTTTTTAGAAAAAGTAAGCATGATGGTCCACCCCTTAACATAACTGCCAGTGGGGCGTGAGCTGTTCATATAAAAACATATGGATTCGTTAGCCAGTAATTCGTCAAATAGTTAAGAAATGCTGCACTATAAAGGTTCCAAAAGGGGATTGTTGTGGAAATGCAGTAGAAATACAGTTTTGGGTTCCCTATAGAACCTTTTGGTGAACAGTCTTTAAAACCATTTTTTATCTCCATGAAGAACATATAAAAAAATCTAAGGCCTCGTTTACACTAGTGTGTTTTCGTTTTAAAGCGCATAACTTTTGCTGTGGTTGCACCTGTCATTTATGCTACTCTGGCGTATTCGACCCTCGAAAACGTAGACTTTTGAAAATGCTGCAGACCCCGTTTTAGTTTGAAAACTCCAGGGTTGCGTTTCAGTGTAAAGGGACCAAAATGGAGACTTTTGAAAACGATGGCGGGGCTGCCCATATTCGTTCTACGTATCCTTGACGACCATGTAAATGATAACATCATGCATATTATTGTACCCATAGATATGTATGGGTAGATGCCCAATTCGACCGCTCAAAGCACTTGAATGTGGTAGTTCACTTGCTGTCTATGTAGGGGCAGAGAGTTCTCAGATTTCATCAAAAATATCTTAATTTGTGTGAACGAAGGTCTTACGGGTTTGTAACAACATGAGGGTTAGTAATTAATGAGTAATTTTTGGGTGAACTATCACTTTATGATTATCTTCCTTTCTGCTGTACCTCTCAAATCTAAGTCATGTGCATCTAAATACTGTATGTTGCGTCAAGTTTGACACCAATGACTCTCATGTCACTTAAAAGTTGTCATTGTCATTGACGTCAAAACTTGCACATTTTGAGAGCTTTTGTGGAAATGCATCAAATCTTTAATATGACTGGGAAAAACAGTAAAAGGCAGTCAGATGGACCACATTTATGCTGCTCATTTTGACTTGTTTTGGACCCTGAGAGGTATATTATATTGTATGGAAACAAGGCGAATTAGGATAATTTTCTTTTTTGTCACTTTAATGACCTTTGACAGTATCTTTGTCATCCTAGGCTCATCCTGGTGGAAGGAATGTCATGCAAGTACTGATCTGTACTGACTTGTAAAACTGAAAACTTCCCCAACTAGAAATTCCTCCACCTATATAAAATTATCCCACCTCAAAAAGAGGATTTAGACAACTTTACAGCTCATATAATACATTCAAAACATTTGTTCCATGGATCTCCATTGATAGTGTGTTTTGTGTGAAGTTTTACTTACCTCTCTATTTATTCTGATGGTAAACGGGTTTAACATTAGTCATCCTTTAATGCTGTGAGTCTGGCGTATTAGCCGCTGGAGACTGAGAGCGTGATTGTACATGCGGTGCTTTCTGCATCCCTGTTGAGTGACTGGATCCCTGATTGTGAGGCCGAATTAAAGTCCTTCTGAATAGGAGGATTATTTCAACCCTGTAGGGGAGCTTTACTCTGGGTTAAACACTCACAGGTAAACACACAGCCTTGTTCACACCTCTTCACATAAATTTTCCATTACTCAATCCTCTCCAACCTACATCAGACATCTCAGAATCCGCAACACAATAGTCGATGCATAAAGAAACGGCAACTGTATTCAAATAGTCCTTCATTCAGAGGAGAAGTATCGCATGTTTCTCTAGGAACCCTTGCGAAACGGACCCACACTCGGCCCGTACACAATCACAAGAGAGACTGTTAATCTGAACCACAGCTCTTATTTGTGCAAAGCTGCTGAAGCTCAGCACTTTGAAGATGGAGAGTTGAAAAGACGAGAGAGCTTTGGTAATTTGCTCTCTTTTATTCCTATCTGCCTTTTATTTCCCTTTTTTGTACCTTCTGTCTGTATGGAAGAGAGAGCAGGTAAATAAAGAGGACACCTGCTCAAGTGCCCCTTTCCTGTTTCACAGCCATGCTTTCAGGGACGATGTGGCAGGCTTTCTTCACTGTTCATTGTTTGCCTATTGATGCAGGATGTTTAACCAAAGAGGAAAAGTAGGAGTGAGGTAATGAATGAAAGAAACAAGGGTTCTGAGCTCTGTCCCAAATCCTAGTAAGGCTGCTTCAGCAGGCATTATTTAAAGGCTGATCCAAATGGTAGGCAACTTCATTATGCTTCCTCGTAAGATACTTTATTTGGGCCAGATTGTGTGAAATTATAGCCTTTGTAGAAAAGGCAATCCCAGGACGCACTGTACGAAGCTAAGTGAAAAAAAAAAGTTACATTTCTTTAATTTTGTCCATTTTTTTTTACTATATATATAGTAAAATAGTAAAAACGCTAATATTTGGAAATATTGTTTACAATTTTAGTAAAATTTAATAAAAAATGTAAATGATAAAATATATTTACATTTAAATATATTTAAATAATAAAATACTAATATGAAATATAATTATAATATATTTTAATGTCGTTTATTCCTTTAATGGCAAAGCTGAATTGTCATATGATCTTCAGCCAATCAATCAGTATTCTGATTTTGTGGAACATAAAAAAAGGGGGGGGGGGGGGTCTTATATTTTCTGTGGAAATTGTGATAATTTTCACAAAGAAAAGTTACAGAAAACAAAAACTTTAGAAATATCAGTTTCTAAATAAACATAAGTTACAGACCCCAAACCTTTAAATGGTTATTATATATATATATATATATATATATATATATATATATATAAAAGTATGACTAAAAATAAATTAAGTATAATATTTGCATGCTATGAGTATTTGTGTGTGTATGTGTGTATAGCATGCTTATTAGACAAATGTGACCCTGGGCCACAAAACCAGACTTAATATATATTTATATATTTATATAGCAATAGCCAAAAAAACATTGTATGGGTTAAAATTATAGATTTTTCTTTTATGCCAAAAATAATTAGAATATTAAGTAAAGATCATGTTCCATGAAGATATTTTGTAAATTTCCTACCATAAATATATCAAAACTTGGTAATATGCATAGCTAAGGACTTCATTTGGACAACTTGGACAAATGCGATTTTATCAATATTTAGATTTTTTTTTGTACCCTCAGATTCCAGCTTTTCAAATAGTTGTATCTCAGCCAAATTTCAATTGCAAGTTGTGTCCCCACATCAGTCACTTCTTCATTAAGAATATTTCCTAAGGTGACAGCAGCAGGGCTAGTTCCCCTGAAGTGTCCATCTAACTTTAGAAAACTTATACAATAAATAGCATATAGTGCATGGAATGAGTGAATAGTGTATAGTACATAATTTAGGACACAACATTTTGAAATGGAGAGCAAAAGAGGGAGAGCAAGATGGAAGGGTGCTGGGAAGGTTTTTTTTTCCACCCTTATTTAAGTCTGACTAATTATTTTGGGGCTCCCTGGCCCCTCCTTAAGGAACTGAGTCTCTTTGAAATTTCTTATTTGAGCCGGCCTTGATTAACGAAACTTTTGGTAAGTTGATGAAACTGCACTTCACAGGATTTACTCATGCTTACCACAGTCTAACCCCCCCCCCCACCACCACTCCCCCCGTCTTTGTTGTTGTTTGCGGTTTCCATCTCATGGTGATTGTGTTTAAACCCCATCTCTCTCTTGCTCTCTCTCTCTCACTCTCAGACAGAGTTATCTGTGCTAGGGTAGCTTATCAGTGTTGAGTCCTCAGAGCTCTCTCCTGCATTAGCATCTCAACAGTCTCAGCTCTTTCTCCAAATAGACTCTCACACACAGTCAGACACAATCTGCACTACATACCTCAGGAAAAATTAGAGTTTTGAAATCAAACAGGAGCTTGGAGAAGGGTGTATTTTAGGGATGTTAATTTTAACCGGTTATCCGTTAACCGACCGTTAAGAATTTTGACCAATTAATACAATCAGTTAAATGGTTTAAAAAGTCATTTATTTATTTTCATTGATTTATCAAAATAGTTAAAAAAGTTTGCTACATGGTTCAAATTCGCTAGAGAAAAAAAAAACAAGTCGCATATAAGTCATTATTTCATTCAGAAATAGGCCTAATGATGACTCGAAATGTTTACAAACATTATAATAAACACTGTAAACATAGCTAGGCTATTTTAGTTCCCCTCACTCCACAACAGATCCTTTCAGTTAACAGTATTTAGAAAATAACAATAATTAAAATTAGGCCTTTAAGAAGTTATCGCAAACGACAACTGAAACTGAAACCAACGTTGGTCCTCTCATTCGACACAAAATCAAATGTTTCCGTATTCGATTTGTATTTAAATGCCAAATTATTATTTATTATGTAGCCTACTTCACTCGCGTTCCAATATCCATGTAAAACAAAATGTTTTGCATAACATCATGGCGGTACTGTGATAACTCTTAACAGCACATATTTTACTACATATTTAAACTGAGCAGTGTGGGTTTTTTTTTCCCCATTTGTTTGACTGACTGTATTTTATTATGATAATGAACAAACTGCATTGTCAAGGTAGCAAAGCTTAACTGTGTGCGTGCATGCGGCACTGCAGGTGCGTGATGCGTGATGTTCTGTTGTTTGCTGCTTTTTGCGCATGTAAAATTAATCCCCGGGAAACAAACGTTAGTACTTTTAATTGGTCACAGACACTTATCCTTTCTAATTTAATTAAATTCTAATATAAAATAACCTTGTTGGTTAATGGTTAATAATCTGACAATTAACAAAAATGAACATGTATTTGTTTTTTTGTGTGTGTGTGGTCAGCCTGCTGGAGTCATTAAGACCTCATACACGGGTAAATTATTGGGCTAGATGCCTATTTGGGAGTGTTGGAGCTTAAGGCCTCAGGAAAAGAGAGACTCGCCACACATTCTTTAAATTGTAGTGTTTTATTTGACCACCTCATGCTCACTCACACCTGACTGGAAATCACTGCAGAGACCAAAGAGACAGTGGGTCCTTCAAAGCCTTTAGATAACATGAGCACTAGCATTATAACAATACAACTGATCATTACGTGGTTATTGCAGATCTTACTATGCTGAGAGAAAGCAATCTTTGTTTTTTTGGCTTTTGATGTTACTCGATATACATCTTGCTATATATTTCCTCTGAATTAGCTTGAAGTAGTTTTTTATTTCTTCAAATAGAGGGCTGATCATTTCAACCAAAGAGCCACTGTTACAATAAAATTGCAGTGAATGTGTTTAAATGAATGGTTAAACTCACAGTTTTGATCAGATTCGTGGACCTTTAAAGCAGTAGAATGCTGACACAAACTTGTATTGTTGTGTATTTCTAATGCATTATTCTAATGCATTTCTCATTTTTTAAAACCATTTGATATTTTTCTCTTTTTAGTGTTCTAGTTGTCTTGACTATTCAAAGTGAAATTAATCCCCTCTGAGAGTTTAACCTTGAATTTCGAGAATTTGTTGTACAGTATTTGAAGTTGTTTCAGGGCTAATCATCAACAATAGGCTATGTCTCAGGGACTAGCTCGGGGATGAGGTTCTTCAGGGCTTAGTACTGTATGTTGTAGTGTGCATACTATTTCAAGTGCATTAAACTTTATAAACCATTGTTCTTGTTGATTCAGTGCAGACTGGCTCTCACTCGTTCTCTGTTAAAGGGATAGTTCACCCAAAAATGAAAATTCTGTCATTAATACTTAATCTTACGGGTCGTTCCAAACCCGTAAGATATTTGTTCATCTTTGGAACACAAACAATGCATGCACATGCTGCTGCTGCTTACATTGAACATGTTGATTACATGCAGAGAAGAGCAAGCGTATGCGTCGTGATACTCTCTACAATGGCGGCACACCACAGCAGACCAGATGAGGAAGAGAAAAATTGCTGAAAAAAGTTATTTTAGTTTCTTTGCACACAAAAAGTATTCTCGCAGCTTCATAAAAATTACGGTTGAACCACTGATGTCACAGGACTGTTTTACCGATGTCCTTGCTACGTTTCTGGACCTTGAACATTTCAGTTGTGTTGCTGTCTATGGAAGGTCAGAAAGCTTTCGGATTTCATCAAAAATCTCTTAATTTGTGTTCTGAAGATGAGCTAAGGTTTTACGGGTTTAGAACGACAAGAGGGTGAGCAGTTAATGACATAATTTAAATTTTTGGGTGAGCTATCCCTTTAAGTGCTACTAGTTTCTGATCAAGAAAATTAACTGCAAAAAGCTAAGATAAATAAATAACAGTAGTAGAGACAGTTTTGGTTACACTTTAATTTCCAGATGACATGCGAGTCTAAACTAGTGGCTCGCACATAAACTAAAGTGCTCTGTAACACATTCACTTCATTCCAGATTTTAGTTGGTTTGTTTTTGCCAATCTCAGTTGTAGCCTTATGTCCGTCTTATGCATTCAATTAGTGAATTTTTAAATGATGGTTTTTGATAGTTTAGTAAAAAAAGTTTTACTATTTGAAGGTTTGAGGTCAGTAAGATTTTTCCTTTGTTTTGAAAGATACTTTTATTCAGCGATGTTACATTAATAATATATATTTTTCCCCCAAATGAATGCTGTTCAGCTTTCTATTTACAAAAGATAAATTTTATTAAACATTAAGGTTTCCATAATAATACTAAGCAGCACAAATGTTAACATTTGATAAGAAGAAATGTTTCTTGAGCTGTAATTAATACATTTGATTTCTGAGGAATCATGAAACACTGAAGACTGGAATAATCATCACATCCATCACAGAAATAAAATATATTTTAAAATATATTCAAATCAAAAACCATTATTTATTTATGTAATAATATTTCATAATATTAGTTAATACTGTATAAGATGTTTGAAAGTGACTTCTTTAAAGGTAAATAAACAAAATGCAAAACATTGCCAACCCCAAATTACCAAACATTGTTGAAACAGTATTATGAAAAAAAAATTACATTAAAATTGAAAAAAAAATAAATAAAAATAAATTACATGTTTGAATTATTTAAATTGTAATTATATTTCTCAATATTAATGTTTTTACTGTATGTTTGATATATTAAAAGAGAAAAATCTTAACGACCCCAATTTTTTTAACAGCATTGTGATTTTTCTTAAACTAATAGACTATTTGTTAATTTACAGACATTTTTTTAATCCTCACAGTATTCTAAACATTTTTCCATACAGTGATGGTTCATTGCAGGAAAAAAATTAAAATAAAATATATATATATTTGTTACTTGCAAAGCTTAATGGATGTAGCTGCTTTTTGGGAACAGATGGTGTAGTTACAGCATTTACCAGCAGGGGCTAATGGGAAGTAACCAGCCAAACATGAAATACTGCACTGACCAATCAGCTTTCAGAATTACCCGTTTCATAAGATGCTTTCTAACAGTCTGGTGTGTCATGTTTGCTTAATTTCAAATCCACTGTCGGTCGGTTTCTTCCTGTCTTTCTCGCTCTTCAGCTCCTGCAGTGGCTCACTGTACTCACTCATGTATGACTCTGCAAATATTCCACCATGAAGAGCTATTAGCTGTGGATTAAAGGCGGATGATCGCCGCTGCAGTGCAGCGAACCGTTCTGTCCACAGTTATCCACTTACACTCCCGCTATATCATCACACCACATGCCAAGAACATTAACTGCTGAAAAAGGGGAAAACAGGGGGAAAAAAAGAGGAACATTTGAAAATTAGTCAGAAAGGCAGACATCATGGAAACTATTTCAGCAGGGAATGTAGGAAAACAGGATCATGTGCTAGAGAGCTGACTAACACAGACATGTACGGCAGCTCTGCACCCATGCGTGTGGGAGATCTGAGGGCCAGGAGACAGTGAGTTTACACGGGTTTATGCTGTGCCGTCTGACTTCTTAATATTGTGACTGATGGGTTTTGTTCTTGTGTGTGTGCAGCAGCAGCCTCACAAAGACGGTGGAGATTTCAGGAGAACAAGGGCCTCTAGGAATACACGTGGTGCCGTACTGTTCCTCTCTCAGCGGAAGGTTAGTACAGCATTTCTCACTCTCTCTCCTCCTCACGCAAACGCACACTTTCCCGTGATGCATGTCTTACCTAAAGCATGGTGACGTGCGCTAGAGAAATCTAAAGCTGCACCGCACACATTTCAGAGCTTTGTTTGTGTCTGCGTGTTTTTTCTTGTGGGGGATTGTGGGAATGTTTTGTGCTGCTCTCCTGCTTTTGAAGTTGTGAATCAGAAGGGGGTGTTTGTAGCTTTTAGTTCATGTCTTTTTAGCTTTTGGGCTATTTGTATGCTAGTATACTACTTAAGGTTGACAAAGTAACTTTAGCAGAATTTAATAAGAATTTAAAATATTAATAACTCCGCCTGCACTAGTTTTTTTTTTTTTTTTTGGTCCAATCAAATTCTCTCTTAAATGAAAATGTCCCTGCCCTTATACCACTTGCATCTGACTAAATTGCAAGTCTGCAATTTGGAAATATTACCACATAACTGATTTGCTGTGAGGGTAACAAAAGATTAGGCTATTTACTCAATTAAAATGTTTTTTAAAAAGGTCTTTTAAAACGGGTCTATTATACAATGAATTATAGGCCTATAATGAAAATATTAACACTGCAGTCATCAATAAAACTTAATGTAATAAAAAGCTTTAGCCTATTTCCAACACAGGCTTTTAAAAACAACCTGTTTAATACGAAATACTTCTTCTCTTTTTTTTTCACTATGTACGGGCCACAAGATAAATATTAAGGGAATAAATTAAAACAGTAAGCTATATACTATTTCATCATATGTTGAAGTAGATTCGTTTAAGAGAATTTGTGGTGTCAGGTGCCAAACGCTTCGTCATTACTCAGTCATTCCGTTTTTACTTGCACTTTCTGCATATAGTGAATTGACTGAGATTAAGATGTTCACCGGCATAACACTTGTGCAAAGTTTGCACGTTGCTCATGTGATATCCATTGGCTTGCCTTCATGGTTTAAAACAGAAATATTTCCAACATTGGGACGCAAGCAACCACCAACCATATCGAAAATGTCCTGAACTGTATATATAGTTTATTTGTGGTTATTCGTATAGTTTATTCACATTTTATTTTTGAATGATTCTTTTCAATTTCTCAGACCAGGGCAGAAGATTTAGTGAGTAAACAAAATACAACAACAATCTACATTTCATCTAAATCTACAAAATCAAAGATTGTAATTTTTAAAAAATATATATTTTTTAGAACAACATGCACTGATGACTTGTGCACAATAAAAACAGAAATGTGCATTAAGATATTAAATGCATACTTTAAGACTTAGTATGTAAATGATCTGTGTTGTTTTTTTGTTTTGTTTTTTTTTGCTTGGCTAAGCTCTGTATACCTGCATAGTTCTCACTGTTATTCATCAGGGCTGAGTTGCTGAACACTGAGTAGATGAAAGTCATATGTTGATGAGCTTGTGGTTGTGGACAAGACTTTTTCTCTTTAATGCTTCAGTGGTGAGGAACAGGTAAAGCAAGTGAAGAATGTGTGTTCCTGTGGGAGAGAGCTGGGCATCATGTGGTGGTCAGACTGCTGCAGCTGCTGTTTGGAGCGGGTCAGCAGTATATAAACCCACAGCTCTGTTTGACGGCAGGAGCAGGGCTGGGGGTCAGCATTGAGTGCTGCTGGCTCAGGGAAACTCCTCACGACATTTTGTAGGGTAAATGAGAGGGGTTAAAAGTTAAGTACTTCAGCTGTAAATGAGGAGTTTGGGGGAAGCCGTTGTAAAAATAAGTTCGATTTATAGTTTTTATGTCGAACTTACACTTTCTCCATTGTTCATTCTACTGTAGTTTTTGATGTGTTACTATTTATCAGTAACCATATCAGAATTACGTTAAGGTTTGGGGTTGGTGAGGTCTCTTATACTCAAGGCTGTATTTATTTGATCAAAAACACAGTTACATGTTATTACAATTTAAAATAAATGTTTTTTTAAAATGTATTTTAAAATATAATTTATTTCTGTGATGGCAACGCTAACGCTTTATTTTTTCAGGATTCTTTGATGAATAGAAAATTCAAACGAACAACATTTATTTGAAATAGAAATCTTTTGTAACATCATGAATATCTTTTGTGTGATTTTGGTCAATTTAATGCATCCTTGCTGAATGCAATTATTCATTACTTTAAAAATAAATAAAATCTTATCGTCCCAAACTTTTGAACATTGTTTTTTATTTTCCTCCAAATTCTTAATTCTGGTGTTTAAAAATTGTAAATTAAATAAATTTGTTTACAATTTTTATTTTTAATGGTTTTTTTTTTAAGGCTGACAAAATTGTATAGATTGGATATACTGACCATTATATTATTAAAAGGCCCACCAACATTTGTAGTGCATACAGATTTTTTTATGACTGATTTATAAGTAGAGTATAGAGAGAGTTGCTGAATTAATGCAAATATATTTGAGCAAATGCAGGTTAGTAATAATGATTTTGTTAATAAAATATTTACTAAGTCAGAATTATTTTTTTTTTTTATTTTTTTTTTTTTTCACAAAATCAAACTGTCATTTATGAAGTTCTACATACTTTTTTAACTTGAATATAATAGTGTACTGCAGCATTGACCAGCATATGTTTGTCATTATATCCCTAGCTTAGCTTTGGTGCTTGTTTTGGAGTTTGGATTTTTTTTGGTGCATGAACAAATTGAAGCTATTTTGATGTCTTTGATTTTGCCTGCAGAAGACTGGCTATTGGAGGTCACATAATCTTCAAAGTGCAATTTCTGAGTAACTTCGTCTAACATTCACCTGGCATGAACTTCTGTGGAATGGCTCTGTTAATGACCAGATGTTTTTATGGTTGAGCACTCTTATTGTCTGACATACACTAAGTAATTCTTTCTCTTCCTGACTGAAACTGAGTCATCAGAGAGAGTCACGAGGGACTGAGACAGCACAGGAGTCTTAATAAAGACAGATACCTCCCTGTAGGATTGAGTCTTTTTCTCTCACTCTCTCCTCTTGTGTCTCTCCATCATCCCCCTCACTCAAGTCTCCCACAGGCCGTAACCTCCATCTGTTTCCTTTAGACATGCCGTGCCCCTCTCTCTCTGCGTGTCAAAGGTCACCCCATCTTAAGACTGCCGTAATATTCTCCAATGGTCAGGCGAGCGATAACGTAAACAGGCCAGTTAGCTAATGCAGAGTGACTTCATGTGGACGGGAAGCCTTTAACACATCTAATGGAGGGGTGAAGAGATCCTTCCTGAGCATTAGCAGGTCACACACCCACGTCTTACAGCAACACAAGGCTAATTCACTCCAGAACCTGTACCGTTCTCTTCATACAAATTCCAAACCGCTAATCTGACCTCTGCCATGTTTTTGGAGAGTTTTTATGCACACTTGTTTTTGTTATTGATCATTTTATGTAGTCTGAAGGTGATAATAAGAGACGTTATTGGTTTATATTAGGGCTTTTTAAATTTACTAGGTAATAATGCTGAATAGTAAGTTGCAGTGGTAACATATTTTTGGAGAAAGGCTGTATGTTTTGCTATAGATATGTCAGTTTTACTGCTTTTTTGGTTTTGTCATGATTTTATTGTGATACAATATTTTACAGTTTATGGTTTGGTTGTATAAAGGGCTGCTTTATATAATGATTTGTGGGGTAATGACTAGACATGTGCTGGTATTTTTTCATGCGATACATAAAAAAGTTGCAACTGTTATTTAATGAAGTAATGGTTGTATTTTTAAACAAAGATTAATAACTTCTGTAGCAAATGTAGCTGTTGCTCATTATTAATGTTAATGCATTAACTAAGGTTAACTAATCTTCTTGTAGATCATATTGTAAAGTGTTTCTTATTGGTCTTTATAATTCTTTTGCACTTTAATCTGTGTGATTTTTTTTACTTTATACTATTTTGTGTATTACTTTATGTAAATGTTCAGTTCTTTTTGTTATAAGAAAAAAGTAATTAAACATGTTATACTAAATTTCAATACCGTGACAATACCCTATACTGTGATAAAAGCATTAGCAATTAATCGCACCATGAAAATTTGATACTGCTATATGCTTAGTAATGACAATGTGTTGTGTATGTGTGCAGCATCCTGGAGTTCAAGACAAAGTTTCTTTAAGGACAGGGTTTTTTTTTTCTTTTTTTTTTCCACATTTAACACAATAAGCAGTTTTTTTATATAGAAAATAACCACACGTAATGTACCAACTAATATTTGACCATTTTGTAATAGGTGGCAATCTGTTAATGTATTAATGTGGAATCTAATGATAAATTATTTAATGTGTTATATTTTAAATGTTAGTGTTAAAATGACAATTGGCCACTTTATGGTTGGTCTATTTCTGGCATATGCTACTGTTCAAAAGTTCAGGGACATTATTGTTAATAACTGATCATTTTCACCAAGGGTGCATTAAATTAATCATTAATCAAAAATTACATTTAAAATAACTGTTTGAATTTTTTTAATGATAAAATAACTTTACAATATTAATTCTGCATTTGATCAAATAAATGCATCTTTGGTGAGCATAACATACTTATTTCAAAAGGATTTTGAAAATCTTACCGTCCCCAAACTTTGAACCGTTATTTATGTATGAATTTAAAGTAAGGCCACATAGTATAGCAGTTGAAGCTGATCTGTGCTGTAGCTGTGGACATGTGAATGTTTTTAGTGATGTGTAGAATCATAAACAGGCCGGTTATTGTGGCTCCTGCTGTGAGCTAGCTGTCAGCAGCTGAAGACGAATATACTTAGCCTCTTTCATATACTTACCGAAACCTCAATCTTTATCCCTCCAGTCAAATATCACCTCTCTGAGAAAACCATTTCAGTCCAGTGTGTCTCCCTAAACGTCCATCTGAATTTCTGCAAAGGTATCTTCCATAATTTGTCCAAGCCTCTACAGCACTGCAGACACTGCAGCGGCCCACTGTAATGTATAAATGTGTTATTCAGGGTGAATGTGCTTGTGTGCAGCGCCTGCGGGTGAATACTGAGGGATTAATACTTTTCTGCCGTTCATACTCCTGCTTTATGAGTTTCTTCAGCCTCATAGTCTTTATCACTGCCAGCCATAGCGCTTCTGTCTTGTGTTTTACCAAGCTTGGGAGGGCAAAACTTAAAGCATCAGTAAAGTAATGATAAGGTTTTATAGATGGAATTAATAAAATGGGTGAAAAAAAATGAAAAAGGAAAATAAATCTTACATTATATAAGATGAAAGTATGTGAAGCACTCACTGTTCAACAATGACATCAACAGATTAAGCTATGGAGGGGGCAACGTCTCAAACAGATCTGGAACGCAAATTTATCTTGGACTAAAACAAAGCCAAACGCATATAAGAGTTCTCTACATTAATTTGGTGTGGACAGTGTTGATGTTATTACTTGAATAAGTAGCTTTTTGTAATTATTATGTAATTACTGTGTAATTACTGGGTAATTATTGTGTTTTTCATGTGCTGTTGTTCTTTTATAATACAATAGCGCAGCCTGTCATGGCCAGTTGCTGGCTGGTGCTGTGCTCTATTTTGTTGGTAATTTATGGTTTGCTCGCTCTTAGGGCTCTGGGTCTGCACATTCGAGGCGTGGAAGAGAACAGTCGCTCCAAAAGGGAAGGCTTCTTTCAGGACGACGAGTGTATTGTTAAAATTAATGATACTGAATTATTGGACAAATCCTTTTCACAGTGAGTCTCTTTCTTTTTCACCTTCTAGTCTGCTCTCTGTGTCCTTTCCTTCATGTTGTGATACTTAGTAGAAGATATCTTTTCATGTCATGCTTGTAAAAACAAGCATGGTGTTCATTGTTGTACTCTATTTATGGCTATCAACTCTGGACTGGTCTCAAAAGCAGAAAAACACTCAGCCCACAGCGACAGAGCCCATCCGGCAGTCATGGTCATTTACTGTGCTGTGTTTGGTGTGTGTAGCAGATATTCTTCTCTTACACTGCAATTACTGCACACTGTCAAGCTGATTAGAGATCTGCCACCTGACCCAAAGCTGTCAGGATCTGACCAACCATTGGGTTTTGGGACAGTTTTTAACGTATAATGTTAGATTTGCATCAGTTACGATCACAGTATGAAGAGAACCCAAATTAACAAGATATATTCTTCCAACATTCTCTATTATATGGCTGCTATAGAAGCAGAAAAAATGCTATAGGAGCAGAAAGTGTCAGAAGCTCATAGGAATATATAATAAGGAAATAGAAATGTTCAAGGAATATACAATTGCTCCTCATAGGCTTTCTTTAGATTGTGGCTAATGCAAGTTCGGTCTGAAGAGTTTGCCATACCTGTTGAAGCATTACCCAGTTGTTCCATGGTCATCATGTACATTATGCATATATTATATATACATATCTCCGCTAAGGAGAATTACTTCTATCCAGTAGAAGGTCACATTAATCTTATTATGCTCAGGATGGATGGACGGTTTTTAAATTAAATCAGTCAAGCAGAAATGAAGGAGGTGGATTGCTTTGTCATTTGTAATGCGTAGGACTCATTAGTCATAACCCCAATTATGCTGTCAGAATAAATGTCAGAGAGAGTTTTATCTAAACCAAGACTATTCAGTATATTAAAAATTCCACCTTTTTTAGTTTTCAGGTTTATTTTTTCATCAAACAACTTGCGAGTAATTATAAAAAATTGATTGTCTCTTAATTGCTTTTTCTATATTTCCTGTGTTCCTTATCTCTTCCTCCCTCTGTCTTTTAACAGAGCACAGGAAATATTCCGACAAGCCATGCGTTCATCTATCGTTCGTTTAGAAGTTGTTCCAGTTTTTAATAAAGAACGCTTTGAGAAGAGTGTAATCAGCCACCTCTTCAACTCAGAAAACCCTGACACATCCACACGGACCAAAGACCCTCCACCGCTGAAGGTGAAGCCCATCATAAGGCCCGTGGAGTCCTCCTCAGGATGGCAAGCTGAGTTTCAGGAGTCCAACAGCAGTCTAGAGGGTCGCTCTCTTGGCTCCCCATTACCCCTCAGTCTCTCACCCACACCCAGAAGCAAAAGTGATGACAGCCCCCTCCTGAAAAACAGCCTGGGACCATCACCTCTACAAAACCACAACAAAAAAGGTGGAAAGAGGCTCCGAATCGACCTTAAGAAAGGTAAAAAATGTGATAGATGCACTGTAAAAAAAGGAATTGAGAAAATTTCAACACAACATGATGTATTCAGATTTTTAGGATCTTTCAAGTATCATCTTAAAAGTAACAATATTTTGATTTGTCAATTTGAATTAGTTTATTTACTAAATGCAAAATAATACAATAAATTGGTCTATCATTTTGATAGTCATATACATAGAATTTTGTAGGACAAATAATATGTGACTTGAACTATGCTATATTTGTTTCTTTGTTTCGCATTCAGCTTACAAAGCAAAGATTTCTGGGATATAGTTTTAGAAGGTTCTACGTAGACCTCAAGACTTGACACAAACCTCAGTAACAGTGACAATCAACAAATGAAAAAAAAAAAGAGTTCTTAACATCACAACATGATGAATAAATAACAGTAATGACAAAACGTATAAAAAAAAAAAAAAGTCAACAATAATCTTGTAACAGCATCCTCATATTTTTTTAAAGCTGCAATGCATGCTGGGAATGCACAAACCCTTAACATTTCAGCACAGTATTATTTAATTTGAAAATCTTTGTTCAGCCAGCTGTTTGATCATTTGGAACAACATTTGGGGGAATTCTGATGGTCTTCCTTGGTTTTCCTTTTCCTTTTTTCAGTTTACTGTCATCTAAGATATTAAAGGGGACTATTTAATTTTTGTAGCATTGTATTTATGATTTTTTTTCTTCTAAATGTTGCATGTTGGATGGACAATCTTATTTTATCTAAAATCATATTTAGATTTTTTTAACCCCTTGGGTGTCCTTGGACTGACCAATATGGGTTTTTGGGGGCTGAAACGATATTAAGGAGAGTAAAAAAAAAAAGTTGTATATTTATATATCAGCTGATATTCTTTGTGTATATTATAGTACAGTACCAGTCAAAAGTTTGGACACACTTCTCATTTGTACTGTATAGAATACAGCATATACATAAACAGAATATATATACATAAATACATTGACACATAAACACAAGACAATTTCCATGAAATTCCATGTTATACAGTGAATTCCGTTTTTATGACTGGATTCCTTAATTCCGACCGCATTTTCAGCATTGTGGAAATCATAGGGCCCTACTACTGTAGCAAACGAGTATGATAAGCTTATTGTGAGAGTAAAAGATGGGGACATTGTTTATTTACTTTATAGCATTGAGTTTCAGCATATCTACGGCATATACGCCGATGCTGATATATCTGCGACAGGCTCATATTGGCCGATAAAATCGGCAAAACGATAAATCGGTCAGGCTCTATTGCATAGTGCATTAAAACTCATTTTAAAAGAGCAAAGAAATTCCTGCAAGATCTTTTAAATGAATGTACTTCTTTTTAAAATGATTCTCTCCCTCACTCTAACATTGGTCAACTTTGGAGTTGGTGGTTTTGGCAGTCTAACCGAATGAATGAAGCTATAATTTCAGGCTGCAAAGTCTATTAAGTTCTTATTGATTCTGCCATTAATGATGATATAAATTCATAGCTGGAACAAAAAAGTGCTGACCGTAAAACGATTGTGCTAAATGACGAGCATAAAATCCCGTCTGAACGCTCCAGCTGTGCTCATTTTTTCCACAGACTGGCTTCAATTTGTATTGTCCTCTGTAGTCTGATGCAGTGTGCGTTAAAGAACAACCACTGGCCCTCAGGCGGTCTAGTCTTTAGTTTCTTCTCCCCCAAGCTCTGTCCATCATTTTATCCCTGAGCTCAGGGACAGGACTGGAAATATCCACCCTAAAGACGTGTCTCATGTCACACAGGGGGCTATAGCCTATTCTCTAATCTACCTATCAGTCACCGTGACAGCATCAAGACTGCTGTAAGAAGCAATATATGCACAGGTCAAGGTGGGATCGTGGTTTAAATGGACCACTACCTGTGCTAGACAGCAGACTCCTCCTTTAATATCCTTCTTTTATCTGGACTGAAAGAAAAACGAGAATGATTTCTAGTCAAATGCTTATTTTTTTTAACCCATTGTTTTTTTTTTTTTTTTTTTTTTTTGTAAACACCTGGATCTCATCTGAAAAGTGTAAATGTCAATACTTCAGTACTGGTCTGCGCTTGACTGTAGTCACGTTTGTCTGCTGTTTAGTTTACTGAGTTTATTTAACCCATCATGACTTATTGGAACTGTGTGAACTATAGCATCCATGTACTTTTACATCCATTCGTTTTTCGTTTTTTTAACCATGACGATTTTTTTTTTAAAAAGAACGGTTATTGTATTTTTAAATGCTATGCTGAAAACCAAAATTTAAATTGGAAACGTACACACAAAATGCTGCCCGAAAAAGTAAAATATTGACTTCTTTTTAGATTTTTGTTAATTAATTTTTGCAAATTTAATAAACATTTGAAAAATGCATAAATTAATATAGAAAATGTTGATTTTAACAAGTTTTCTTTGAATAGAGCTGTCTTTGGAACAAAGCAGACTTAATACAAATATGATTTTTAAAATAGTTATTGCAGAATCCTGGGAAATCTATCATCATGAAATTATATAATGGGATAGAATTTTAGCATCTGTATAGAGACGCTAAAAAGGTAGAAATTAGATTTAGCATTTGAATACATTAAAAAACAAGCTTTGTATCATTTTTATGATTTTTAATGAAATACAAATTTTGAATAATGAAAATTTGTTTGTGTCTGCTTATTGTATTGTTCAGTGTTTGGACCATTAAAGAAGGAACCGCTTTTTCTGTATTTCATTTCTGGGTTAAAAAATTAAAAATGAATGGATGCAAAAGTACTCGGACCCTATAGGGGTAACTACTCACCTTGTTATTCTAAAGGCTTATAACCTTCCTTTTTCGAAACAGACATACACACAAAATGTCCTGATCTAACTTGGCAGAGAATGGCAGAGATGGTGACCTTCATTTTATCAAGCGGATGCAACTCTGTCGTAAAATAATCCTATTCATCTTGTGGTGTATATTCCAAGCGTTCTTAATGTATTCTGTGGGGTTTGGTGAGAGTCAGCCCGAAAATCTTGCGTTACAGTCCTGTGAGCGAGTGTGCATGCAGCTCACACCGGGCACAAGCACATATCCTTTTGAGGTCTCAATTATAATCAGTTTAAAAAAACAAAACAAAAGACTACATTATAAAACTCAAAAGAGTATGTATTTTATCTCTGTTGTTCTATGATTGTAAGATCGTTATAATAGGCCTGTTATATAAGTCAATGCATTATTATTTTCTTTTAGTATTAGTGTTTAAAATATTTTATTAGGGTAGGCTATGACAGCCGTCATATCATACATGCCCAGCTGATGCAAATCATAGAATTTATATCTACACAGAAAAAAATTGTCTAGACTCTGTGTCGAGCTATTCATTAGTCTGGTTGTTTGATGAGAAAAAGATTAAATGTAGTTGCAATAAACACATCAAGAATCCGTACACCTGCAGCAGTGGAGGACTATATCTCGCGGAACTGCGGAAGAACTGATGACAGCACGGGTTGATCTTCGGATGACCAATCAGCTGAAAGGGGCGTTTAATTCCCTCCCACATGTAGAAATCAAATATTCAAGCTGTTTATTCATTTTTCTACCCCTGAACAAAAAAAAATAAAGTTAAGCTGAATTCTTGTTTTTTTGTTTCTTGGGAAAAAATTGGGAAAAAAGGAGCTGTTTTCCCATCTTTCCATATCAAAACCAAAAAACCAGTGAATGCTCGATTCCTGATTTTGGTTTTCTAATTCCCGTGAAAAATCCGTTGGCCGGACACATGTGGCTCTAATCTCAGTCTCGCACAAGGATGGCCTTTATCAGCCTGACTGTCCCTGACAGGCCTCAGACAAGCCCACCCCTGTGTACAGTATAGTGTATATGAGTAGCTTTATAGAGGCAGTCTAATCTCTCTCTTCAGTTTTTTTCCCCATAATTTTTCGAAGTTTGAGGCATTACAGATTTTAGATCTTTGTCGAGATCTCCAAATATTTTTTTGCAGCACTTAATTGCAGGAAAACTGATAACACAAATATGTCGCCAAAATATCTATTTGATGTGTATGCAGACTACTACTAATAAAATATTTTAGTCCGTTTTAAGTAAATACTGTCAAATAGATGTTCATTTAATACATCAATTTCTTAGTCTTTTTATTGTTAATTATTTTTGTGGAAACCGTGAATTTTTTTTTATTTATTGAACTGGATTTCTTTTAAAGATATGACATGTTATGAGGTATTTATACACCCATATCACACTTCAAATACAACTTTCTAAATGATGGCTTCTTTTACAGACAAATTGGTGATATTTTTATAGTGTGCTGACTGGGAAGAGAATAGGCTTCACACATGAATTGTTGCAGTATTGCTGACAAATTAGGTTTAGGTTGTCCAGCAATCCCTTTAATCCAGATCTATCTCAATCTCCACATAGGTCCCGAAGGTCTGGGCTTCACTGTTGTGACCAGAGATTCTACTGTGCATGGGCCTGGTCCCATCCTCGTCAAAAACATCCTGCCCAGAGGAGCTGCTGTCAAAGATGGCCGTCTGCAGTCAGGTGACAGGATCCTAGAAGTGAGTCTCTTTCTGGAGTAAGATGGAGTATTTCTAGAATAGTCAAATCATTTTCATTTCACATTAGTGTGAAGGTGCGTATGAAATCCATTGGAACCGAGTGCATGTTTGTGTTCAGGTGAACGGTGTGGACATCACCGGCCGTTCTCAGGAGGAGCTTGTGGCCATGTTACGCAGTACTAAGCAGGGGGACAGTGTGTGTCTGGTTGTGGCCAGACAGGAAGACATGTTCCTTCCACGTGAACTGGTAAGAGTCTTCTCTGGCTAACTACAATGCATCTAATTGTCATCAGTCCCATGGCAGACAACATGTCTTATACATTTACCTCTTATCTGCTGCAAATAAACCTTTCTTAAAGTCTCTGCTTCTTTTGGTCTTTTCTTCCTTCCCACTGCATGAATTGTCTGCATGGTTATGTAAATATATACAAAACATAACCCCTTTTCGGGTTGGGTTGCTTATGAACAGTTATTTTTATATTATAATTTTTTTTTTTGTTTTTACAATTTTACAGTTTTTACAGTCTTATAGGTTTAATTTAGACTTCAAACTCCCATGATGCTGTGATTTAAAATAGGTGTTGTAGGGCAAACTAGCAGGAGTTTTAGCTACTTATTTTCCATTTATAGACCATCCAGTTCCTGTGTTCTCCTTTTTTTTTCCCATTATTGTTTTTGGGATCGTTTGCATGGCTTGTGTTCCTCTCAAACTTTCCCAACATTAGTAGTAATTAGCAAACACTTTTATTTTGACACTTTCTACAGTGACAGTCCTGCTGGAAAAATATGGAATTAAAAAGAAAAAAAAATGTCATCTGTCATCTTATACTCACCCTCATTTCATTCCAAACCTGTAAGATTTTAGTTTATCTTCAGTTCACAAATGAACCCATTTTTAACAGACCTTATTGGTTCTCATGTGTTAAGGATGTTTAGTTGCACTTCAGTGTTTACCATATTTGATGTATACAATATATGTATGCGTGTTGATCAATGTTGAATTCAAATAGAAGCCTAAATTAATTCTGTTCATCATATAAAACAAGCATGTCTCTTCAAAAGACTTGCAAAAGACTTTTTGGATGTGTTTACATTTTTGAAGCTTGAAAATTTTCTTTGTGTGGTCTTTCAATGGATGGACAAAAATGATGAGTGAAAATTAAACAAATCTTTATTGGGGTTCCAAAGTCTTGTGGATTTGGTACAACATGAGGGTAACAAAATGAGGGTACAACATGAGTAAACGATGACAGAATTTTTGTTTTTGGGTCAGCTGTCCCTTTAAGTGTCTCATTCAAGAGCACAGTGCATCATCTTTGCAGGGTCAAACCTATTGCCCTTCAGTTACCATCTCATGTATCTAATCACCAAATCATACCACCCCACATAGCTTCAAAACAATAAGCAGACTGCACAGAAGACTGTAAGGTCTGTATATGGCAGGGTTTCTTCAGCAGGGCACTTCCTGTGCATCAGACCAACAGGAAATGTAAAGGCATGTTATTTGGGTCATCTGCAGTGATATCATGTGTCTCAGTGGAATGCCTCTGCACTGTCATGTCTCTCTCCAATGCCCAACGGGGCTCTGTTTGCTGTCTTTGCTTTGGAAGGTCATAGTCACGCTGTAGTACCTCAAACCTTGAGGACGGGAAGTCCTGAGCTTCCTGCCTTTGTCTCAACCCTTGTGGGACGTGTAAGTATGCTAGCTTTTGTCTGTTAGGATGTTCAGACGTCTCCGCCTGTCACTCTTTCTCTCCTCAACTTTCCCTCCGTTTGTTTTTGTCCTTTTGATATCTTTCCTGATGAACCTGGCGACCCACACACCCAGCCGCCAGAGCGCTGGCCTCTCTGCACACACCCTTCTGCCCACCTAGTAGTCTGAATTCCTGTATCCCTGCTTGTTGATTCAGTGCTGGGCAGGAAGTAGCACAGGAGGTCGGGGTGCTCCTACAGGAAGTGCTGGAGCATGCAGGGCTGTGTGAAGTCAGGGACTACGACTGTGCAGCTGTGTGTTGGTTCTTCCTGTATCTCCCTCAGCGTAGTGCCCGTCACTCGCAGTCATCCAAAATCTACCCCAATCAGCGCTTTCTGTAAATAACCAAATGCTGAGAACCGCACTCACTTGACTATTACTATAGCAATGCCACTCAAACTTTGACCCCTAGCAGGAAATGAGCTACAGGCTCCATTGTCAACATCTTTCATGTATTTATTTAGATAAATTCACAGCAACATGAGAGGAATTTAGGACACAACAGTTGGCATCCAGCAAACTATTACCTTTTTGTCTTTGGACTTGCACGCCATATACAGCAAAATTAATGCATGATACATAACATTCTAATGTATTGTTTAATGTATTTTAATATAGGTTTTGGGTTTTAAAGATGCATTCCATGTTCAACAAGGCTGCATTTATTTGATAAAAAAAAATACCGTAAAAACAAATGTTATTATTCATTCAAATAACTGTTTTCTATTTGAATATATTTTAAAATATTATTTATTCCTGTGATGACAACTGAATTTTCAGCATCATTACTCCAGTCTTCAGTGTCACATGATCCTTCAGAAATCATTCTAATATGCTGATTTGCTGCTCAAGTAACATTTCTTATTATTAATGTTGAAAACAGTTATGATTCTCACTATTTTTGTGGGAACTGTGATTTTTTTTTTTCCCCCTTGACGAAGAAACATTTATTTGACATTTATTTGAAATCTTTTGTAACATTATACTGTAAATGTCACTTTTGTTCAATGTATAAATACAATTATTTATTCAGTATTAATTTCTTATTTTCTTTGAATGGTAGCTTTAAAAGTTAATATTTTTACTTAAAAGTTAATATTTGGCATAATAACATTCAGTATGTGCACATACTAAGGGCCAGTTTTCCTTAACTGGGCAAATTAGTTAAATTGCCCAGCCCTACTTTTTAGCAATTATAATTTCTAAATGTAATTGCACTCCAAATGTTATTTATTACTTTGTGGGCATATTTCACTCAGTGTGAGCACTTTCCTATCCATGTTTGCTAATAAGTGGTGTATCACCCACATTTCCCAACTAAATTTCCACATTTCGCTTTGTGTTGTGGTAAATGATGAGAATAAATTTCTATTTTCACCATATTAAGGCCAATTCACACTTGTTCACACATTGTTCTTGTAAATTCTCTGGTGAATTAGGCCTCTCACTGTTCAATTACGGCTCTCATGCATGCTGTGTTGAACTGCATCGTTGCCACTGATTAGTTAGTACGCAGTGGTCTGAAGCATGACTGCGACTCATTACCCACAAACCACTAGTTCTGCTTGTGTGTAGGAGATTAAAACCGTTCAGTGGATTGAAATAAACATGTAAAATCTTCAAACACACAAAATTGTGCACATTACGTGCAGTGACAGTAATGATTTTATTTGGCTAGCGAGCAATAGCAGGATTTTTCTAATAACAGGAATTGAGCTCTGAATTTCTAAACTGTTTGCTTGACTCATTGACTGATGGATTGACGTCTGTGTGTGACTGGACTGTCTGGACTGAGATATGGTAGTCAGGGAAATTAATGTATGGGAAGAATAGCTCACAGACAGTGAAAGATGACTGTAGATACATTTTCAGAGCAGAAGCTGAAAGAGCGAGTGATTGAAATGTAAAAAACAGGCCAATGAGATAGAAATGCTGATAGTGGAGTGACGGATGATGAGACAAAGGGAAAAAAAGGTAGATAGAGGCAAGGAAAAGGCTGAGTAGAAAAGATGGTGACAGAAGGTAGAGAAAGCTGTCATTGTCAATCTTCGAAACAAAGCTGCAAAGAGAGGAATAAGGGACCGATATGAGCAGAAACAATGCAAAATGCGAAGCAAAACAAAAAAATGAAGAAATTGTTGAGCAAAGCCAAAAAAATTATATGTTTATTAGCAAATGCTGGCAGTTCCAAATGCAAGCTGAATTTTTGAGCCTTTTTTTAAATGTTGCTTTCTTCAAGTTATGTAATCATGGAAAAGAATGTAAATATAGATTATCATTAAAAAGTTTGGATTGGTATGATTTTTTTTTTTTTTTAATGGGTTGATTGTTTTTGAAATAATAGCTGCATTAATTTGATGAAAAATATAGTTAAAGCTAATTGTGAAATAATATTATAATAATAATAAAAAAGCTGTTTTCTGTTTAAATAAATTTAAAATGCAATTTATTCCTGTGATGGCAAAGCTGAGTTTTCGGGGGCAGCGTTACTCCAGTCTTCAGTGTCACATGATCCTTCAGAAATCATTCTAATATGCTGATTTGCTGCTCAATAAACATTTCTTATTATTATCAATGTTGATAACCATTGTGCTGCTTAATGTTTGATGAATAGAAAGTTCAAAAGAATCATGTTTATTTGAAATACAAAACTTTTGTAACATTCTAAAAGTCTTTACTGTCCATTTTGATCAATTTAATGTATCTGTGCTGAATAAAATGATACATTTCTTTCAAAGCTTTCAATCAGTAGTGTCTATTTCCATTTTATTGGCTACCCTGCTCTCTAGATATCCTCTTCAGCCAATAAAAATCTGTCAAGCACTAGTCATATCAGTCTACAGATAAAGTACAGGCTTCAGACAGTCAGAAGTTAGAAGAGTTTGAGATGGATGATGCTATGTGTATGGATGGACAGAAGGAGGTCGCCTGATAGAGATGAAGACTAACAGTACTGTGCAGTGATGTCTCACTGAAGACACATGTGGCAGTAGTTTGGCCCATGTGAAGAGGGGAAAGGAGAATCGGCAGGTGGGTTTGACGCTAAAGTACCTGACGTATTTCTACCTGCCAGGTGAGCTGTTGCTCAAAGACTCTTACAACCTTTCGTCGCTCTTCAAAAGCCACACACAGAGGACCTCACGCACCCCTTACACAGTCAGCCCTAATCTCTCTCCAATAGCACATCCGCCCAGTGGGGGATATAGAGCTCTGTGTGCTGCTCCAGCAGGATGAAATAGTAATAGTGATATTAGATATGACTCCATGAACAAAGGAGAAAGAATGAGGACTCATTTCCTGTTCGGTTTGTAGTGTTTTTGCACGACAGAGGCAGATTAAAAATGGAGTGCGGGGCTTGTAACAAAAGACCCTTGCGCCCCTTCAAGCAGGCGGCTTTGTGTACTTCAAAACAGCTCACTAACAATGACACCAGGCTGGGTAATAAGGGCCCTGACAAAGCCTTATCTCTCCCAGAACTCCAGCTGTGTAGACGAGCGGTTAGCGTGTGCGATAATGCTGTTGTGACAGCGTTCCCCTCTCTGGCTCATCCTACACAAACTGAGGAAGTCGAACCTAGCCGGAACGCTGGCCTCTGTGCTACTTAATCTCATATCCAGACCTCCTTGTTACTACCTGCATTACTTCCTCAATAAACCTTTAATGTTGGTATCACCAGCCCTTTGAAGTCTCTCGGCCCACGAGGCCTGGTTTCCAGTCTCGGCCTCTTTAAGAGTAAATAAAGCCACTTCCTGAGCGACATGGTTACGAACGTCAATCCAGACCCCTTAGTTTTTTACAGCATCCTCGTCTCAATGCTTTGCTTTCATCTTCACTTAAACCGAATCCATTTACTCATGGACAAACTTTACTCATAGCCTTTCTGCCTTCCATCACAGCGATCGTAGAGACGTCTCTTTGTTTAAGAGGTTACGTGAGTGTCTGTGCTTTTACCCCTGTGTTGACTTTAATGATGCTGCGGTCTGCAAGGTGAATGGTCCTTTCCATATGTATGCGTGGGGTAAAAAGTGCACTTTAGCGTGTGTCGTAAGCCGAGAGGTTTATCGTACGCCGCATGAGTCTCTCGTAACCACACGTGTGGCTCTTGGATATTAAAAGGGGAAATGTATTCAGCTACTAGTGAAGAGGTAATTGGGCCTGATGAAAGGCACTGGGTATTTGTTGATGCACAAACCTGATTATGGTCAGGGTATGTGCTCTATTTGGTGAAATGAAGTCCATACTGATGGCTTTGTCTAAAAGCCAGAGGGCGATTTTCAAATGGTGCATATGCACTACTACGTTCACAAATGTATCACAAGCATGAGAGTGATTAGTTTCTTAAAAATAATCTATCTATCTATCCATCTATCCATCTATCCATCTATCCATCCATCCATCCATCCATCCATCCATCCATCCATCCTTCCATCCATCCATCCATCCATCCATCCATCCATCCATCCATCCATCCATCCATCCATCCATCCATCCATCCATCCATCCATCCATCCATCCATCCATCCATCCATCCATCCATCCATCCATCCATCCATCCATCCATCCATCCATCCATCCATCCATCCATCCATCCATCCATCCATCCATCCATCCATCCATCCATCCATCCATCCATCCATCCATCCATCCATCCATCCATCCATCCATCCATCCATCCATCCATCCATATATGTATATATATATGTATTTATATATGTGTGTGTATGTCTGTCTATTCATTTGGAAAATATGCCTATTATAGATAAATTATTCAAAATAAGTTTCGTTGTTTATTTAATGAATGTTCAGTATTTTTTTTTTTTTTTATTTATCTATCAAAAATGTCAAGAAAGCTGTATTATCCAGCCCTGTCCACTACTGGCAGATCCGTCAATCAGAAGGATGTTGACAGTGGAGCAGAATTAGGGATAAACCAGAGAGAAGGCTGTGAATGTGAGTGAGTTTGGGGTGTGCTGTGGGTGATGGTGGGTATGAGCATAATGGTGGTATAACTCTATCATACACCTTCCTCTGCCATCTGCTGCTCTCTCTTAATGCATGTACAGGATGTACTACAAAGACAATTCACCAACACACACACACTTTACTGTTTGATTCACCACCTGCTCACTGCTGAAAGGTGGTAGAGTGCTTCCCAAATGAAAGAATCATTTTAAAACATGCTGGAGATATAGAGCACAATGACATGAGCTCTCTCTTGCAAGATTATTTTCCCCCATCAGAACCGGGCCTTTGATCCACATCCAATAAAAGCATCCATGGGCCTGAGTCATGTGCTTTTGAGTGTATTCACAGGATTTGATTATCAGTGCCAGCGAATCGGCATTACAGAGGATCTGCTTAGCTTTATACAAAAGCCCAACCAAGCTTTAACTGTGCTTTCACTGCAGTTTCTAGTTTGGACATGAGTTTGTTTGGTTTTCCAAACTCAGGTGCTCTTGTAATGACGATCTGGAGTGTGGTGAACTCTGGTTTGCAGTTGGTATTTTCAGTTCATCCTAAATCATGTGAACCCATCTGATGACAGAATATGCATTTTTGCATGCTCCACCCTTATTGCTTGTCTCTCAATAAATTGCCTTTGCAGAGCAGCTTGCGTTTTTCACAACTCTCCGAATATATCCACAAACACACATACTGTTTAGTGAGTAAAGTTCTTGTTAGAAATCCAGTGGGACAAAAACATGAATAGATCAGTGCAGCTGGCATCACAATTTAGTTTTTTTTTTTTTTTTTTTTTTTAATCATAGTATTTTATATCTTGTCTGTTTAAATATCATTTAAAGTCAGTACTTTTTTTGTCATGTCACATTTCTTCTTTTTGGTCAAATTTACTCAGGCTAATACTGAAATAGCATCTAATTTTGGACAACAAAAATAATATTTTTAGTTGATGTTTGGCAAAGTTAAACCAAATATTAAAAGATTTTAGATATTAATTTATACATACAATCAGCATTCAACAAAAAGCATATGAATACTATCCCTGCCGGGAACCTTATCTCTTGAAATAGCATTATGAGTTCACTGTTGGAACACAATATTGAGAATTCTTTGTTTTAGTTTTTCATTCGCAATGCACATTGACTTGTTCTGGCATCACTATGACCTCACCGGTTCAGGACAAACAGATACCCATCTGGCCGTATGTCTCAGTGAGTTCATGTCTGACCAGTGCAGCTTGCCTACACTCCCTCGCATTAAATCCTCCTTTTCCCTGAAGATCCCCAGCATGCCGGCCGGCTGATCGGCTCTCGGCTCTGTTTATCCAGGCTTTTGCAGTGCTTACAGACCTGCTGCAGCTAATACTAGCCCAGCTGCACTCACTTATGTAGTTGGATTGTGTTTTGCATAATATCTAATACTGTGTCAATTATGAAGAGACAGTAATATGACTCAGGGTAATACAATATTTCTTATTTTTCTTGTTTGTGTGTGAATGACAGCACTATACTTCTTGCTGGTGGTTAATGAAATTAGTCTCAGTTGAATGTACATCTTTGTCGGATAGAAACAGAAATGCCCTCAGGCAAAGAAGACCACTGGAATTTTCTTGCGCAGTGATACAGATGAATTTGTTGTTTGTGTGGGGAAAGTACACAATTTCCTCATTTTTTATGTTTAATAAAGCAATGTATAATTCCTTATGTGCCATAATGCATTACGGAGATGAGATCATCCAGTATAAATGTTGGCTAAAAATAATGCAGTAGCTGTAGGAAAGGTTGTTTTGAGAGTACAGACCAAAGAAAATATTTTTTTAAATAGACCCCAATCATTTTTAGATGGAAGATGTGCTGAATTGACCATATCCAGAACATTAGAATAATCCTTCTTTCTCTCTCGGAGTAGTAAAATATCATAACCCGTAGAGCACTTTGCTTTTTGTCCACATGTAGTTTATTGTCCACATTCCCTATATTATTCACCTGTGGGTGTGTGCACATTGTGCGTGTGTGTGTGTGTGTGTGTGTGTGTGTGTGTGTGTGTGTGTGTAAATGTGCCTGTGGTGTTAAAAAGTTGTCTGGGAATGATGCAGTTCATTGCTATGGCTCCCTTGTGATGGGTTTGGTACACAGGCGTCCAGGCACCAGGCATGTCTTTGATGTAGGGCCCAAGTGAAGGCTCAAATTCCTTATGTTAATAGTTCATTAGGGGCCAAGCACCAAAAGTGTGTAGGCACCTTTTGTATCCATTGTGCTTTGGGACACAGATAGAGGACAGTCTCAACATTAACCATACTGAGTTTGAAGTCTCTAACTCAAACCCTTTAGTGCCACCAACAGCTCAAAGTTGCATTCATGTTTATGCTAATTGTGTTTTAGCCATACATTCTTTTCCCCCCGATTCCTTAGCTCATGCCGAGTCAAATGCACACTTAAATTTAATGGGTCAAGATTTTTCACAATTTTGAGTTCTCCAACAAACTTGTCCTAGACAGTTTGTCTTAGCACCAAATTCATTTTCAGACCATGCTGACGAAAAGTTATGGAACTCAAGTTGATTAGTCAAACCATTATCAAATAACACTTTTTACAACGAGCATGCCAAAAAGAATGCAAGGCTATATTTACACAACATTTTAACATAGTCAAACCAAATTTGGTGTGCGTAATAACAACCATGACCTGAGGGGGTAACATTTTAAATAAGGTTTCTTTTGTTAACATTAATTGACAATGTTAGTTAACATGAACAGTATTTATAACACATGTATCTTAGTCAATATTAAATTAAAAACTTACTAATACATTATTAAAATTTAAAGTTGTGTCTGTTAACATTAATGTACTGTGAACTAACATAACAAAAACAAAGGGTTTTATTAACTAGCAATGACAAAGATTAATAAATACTGTAAAATTATATTTTTCATTGTTAGTTTATGTTAGTTAATGTGTTAACTAATGCTGTCAAATGAGACCTTATTGTAAAGTGCTAGCCCTGAGGGTACCTGCATCAGTTTCGGCACAGTGCCACCTAGTTGTCAGGAGATATGAAAGTAATAATAATAAAAATCATCATTGTGATAATTATTATTATTAGTAGTAGTAGTAGTCGTATTTGTAGTAGTGATAGTAGACCAATATATATCACCAAATCCAATATATCGCCAGATATTTGCTATTTTTTTTTAAATTTTCATTATTAGCATCGGCTAACGTGTCAGACTTTTATTTTAACAGAATGTCAGCTACTGAGCATCAAGACCTCCTGTTCTCCTTCATTAGTACACTGTCTCTGTTTAACAGTTATGTCTAATAAATTAATGAATAAATTAATTTCTGACTAATAAATTATTACCATCAAAAAAGTCAGTATCATCCACTTCTAGTTTATTCATTAATCACAACAAGCTCACTGTTCTCAGAGTCTGTAATTTCTAATCCAGGTCAAATTTTGCCAAGAAGTCTTAATCAAGTCTTAAGTTAATTTTTAGTGATTTAAGTGCAACTTGAATCATATCTTAATAATGCATCACAGCTACAGGCCATCAGCACTGTTTGAGCAAAATGTTTACTTTGTGGTTTTTCTTTTTTTTACATGGCAAGAACATCAAGAGAATCAATTCAGCTCTTGTTTAACATCGCATCATTGATTGTCCAGGAGTGTCTCTCTCACTCCCTCTTTAACGGTCTCTCTTTGTTCCTTCCTGTTACCACACTCTGATAAAACACCTGTTTTTTTGTCTTTTCAGTCTGTTCAACACTAAAGAAGCTAAAGTGACCATTAAAAGCTCAGTGTGTGTTTGCTGCATTAACTGTCTGTCACAGACTCTTTCTTTGGCCTTGAGTCCTGATTTCCTGAGATCCTTTGGGCAAACCAAAGGGGGGAGTTTGAGTAGATCAATGACAGATAGACTAACAGTGAAGGACGATGGCTTTGCTACTACATTACCTCTTCCTCATCCTTCCTTCCTGCTTCCATGGGTTAAATCAAGAGGAAATGGATGGAACAAGCACCATGACCCTGAGGTTTCCTTTTTGCTAGATTTTCCTCATTTCATGGAGGTACAAATTATCCATTTGGCATTGTTACCACTGTTATGCATTGTATAGATACACAAGAGTCTGTTACAAACTTTTGAGAGCTGCCTACCTAGACAGCGTTGTAGGCATCACTGATGCACTTTCAGATGAGAATTCCTTTCAAAACTGTTGTTTAAAAAAACAGGTGACATATTGGGTTACACTTATTAGAGCAGTGTTTCCCAAGTGTTCCCTGTTATTAACACCAAAGAAATGTTCCTGGTAGTTCATATTATAATGGGTAACATTTAGCATTATCATTAATATTGCTAGAGGGGTCATTATTCCTGCAATTAAATTCTTAAACTAAACTCATTTGGTTCTGTGGGTGTAAAACTGACTCTCAGACGTTAATGAGACACCTGAGCTTGTTTGTCTTTCACAAGATTTGACAGTTGTGGGGGCAGTCATGCAGAAACTTTCCACAAGAAAGACCTAATGGCAAATTTATTTGGAAAAGAAAATTCAGAAGGGATGTTTAACAAAAGTGAGATTGAAATATCACTCAAGCTCAACTAGTGTGTACTATCACCCGCAAGCAAAACATGCTGTCAGTTGTACAAGACCTATAAAGAGGCTGATGTAACGGCCAATGGCAACACATCATTGTAAGATTAAATATTTGCAGAGTTTTATTAATGCAGAATTCTAAATGTTTATGCAATTTGAGAAATATTGATTGTTATTGTGATTGGATTCCTCACCTGCATGTATTCTGTTGTCTTTCCAAGTACCACATGGTTGGAAAAACATCTGACAAGTTTCAGTCACATTTATCACCGTTCTGGTAATTTTTGTATGCAAAATCAATTTATTACAATAGAGATCCACACCATCTGGAAAAGTGCAAAAGATTTTCCCACACAGATTTTGCAACACATTTGAAAGTTTGAAAGCGACTGTGAGCTGTGCATCATACATTGTTACAGTATTAACAATAGAAATTGGAACTTTTTGCCTGTGTATGTTCTGCAAAATTTAGAATTTTTAGCTTAGCAACATGCTAACACCTGACTCTTGATACCCTGGTATCAACTGTGAATGTTAGCTGAGTCTCTGCAGGGAGGAACAGTAAGTGTGTGGTGTTCAAATTGGTCGCTTCAGATCAAGGTTTGAAACAGAGTTTGTGCATTTATTTTCCTTGATCTTAAAGCTTAGCTAAATTGGTGGGACGGTGTCTAACTCTCACTCGGTCATTAGCAGCAGCAGTCCGCTCAGACTGATGAATAAGGGCATGCCAGCATTCCTGTGGCTGGCTGAGGACGACGACTGCTGAGTCTTGTAGCCCATTAAGGGGATTGATACATGGACATTCTCAGTAGGAAGTGATGAGGTTGGCTAACCCTACATGTTCACTGGTGTGAGGTGGGTGTAGCATGAGCGAGTGTTTCCAATTCATTCTGTATGGGAACGACAGGCTTCCTCACGGGATTGTGGGATTGACGGTAGAGCATCAAAATCTGGCAAATGCTGAACTTGCATACGGTGAAAAACAGCTATTGGCAGCCAGAATCTGTGTAAGATGAAGGGAAGCTAAGGTTGTGATTATTTTGGTTTGGACTTATTTTATTAGGGCTGGATTTTCTTAATATATATATATATATATATATATATATATATATATATATATATATATATATATATATATATATATATATATATATATATATATATATATATATAAAGAAACTTAGATTTGGGTCAATAACACAAGAGTAATGCCTGCAATAAAGTGTTGTTATTTTAGTATCACTGAGATCATCCTGGATCATCATTTCATTTGGTAACATTAGGCAATTTGATTTATATGCTTGATGATTACATTATTTTACATCTGCTTACATATGAAATCACTTGTTTCTGCTTCTTCTTTGCTGTGTTTTCAAGACGTAACTCTTTCAAAAGATGCGTAATAACACCTACCATACACCAGTGGCAGGGAAGCGTTTTCTCACAAATGACGGAAAATGGGAAAAGAGTTAATAGATCTAAAACAGTCATATCATTGACCTGCACATAGAATTGTCATCTTCTGTTGTAGATCCTTGTCAAAGGATGTGATCAGATGATTGGCAAGGAATTTCCTTTAGATTTTGCAACACATTCCCACAATCCTCCCATGTCTGCATTTTCAGAACCGTTGTGGTCAAAAACAACCAATTCCTTGGCTATAGCTTCGTAATTCCTTCATGTGGATATCTGTTCCAAACCACTGCTTTGGTTTGGCACAAGTTTCTTTTGAACGGCACATGCATCTGTTTTTAAACCCTTGCACAGTTCCTGCAAAATCCCCAATGAGTATCAGAAAAATATTGCTCCCCAGGTGGGAAAGTTATGCGTCATGGGTAATTGACAGTTTTCCACAGAAGGTCTTTTCGTGGTGTGTGTTTGTTTGTGGGGGTAGCCTTACAAAGCTTTGTTTTACTGTAGCCATTGTAAAGCGCTCACTCACAGAGACCACAGACATCCGATGGCATCCCGATTCCCTGGAGAACCTTCCTGCTTCCTCTTCCTGTCCCCACCAAACACACATACGGTGTCTTTGTCTCCCTAGAGCACAATAATTCTGAGAGACCTGTCTGTTCACTCTCAAACAATAGCGACAGAAGCCTAAATGTGTTTGTGAGTGACTGACACAGAGCGAGCGAGAGGTTATGAGAGACAGCGTGATTTCCTGAATGAACAGCTGCGGATCTGCTCATCTTTAAGCCCTCAGAATGTCATTCGCTGCTGTACCTATAGATGACGGTGATCCATCTGCTTCGGCTGATGACATCATATGTCTTGTTCATCATTAAGACGCTTTCCACGGCGGAGGAACAGATGTTGAGTATGCAGATTAGACAACGCAAGCCTAAGACATATAGATGGTGCTTATTCAAACACTTATGCCCTTTGTCAGAATTGCAGTTTGAATGACTTTGCTTGTCATAATGATTAAAACAATAAAGCTTATTGGAGAAAGGCTTGAGCTGGAAACATAT
This sequence comes from Cyprinus carpio, assembly GCF_018340385.1. NCBI lineage: Eukaryota > Metazoa > Chordata > Actinopteri > Cypriniformes > Cyprinidae > Cyprinus > Cyprinus carpio. The sequence goes on from NC_056605.1 coordinate 11,616,676, forward strand.
GTCTCACACAGGGGTACACGCTGACTGATAAACCCTTTCTAGCCGAGGAAAATGGCTGAAGGAAATGTGATGTGGCATTTTGATTCAGAGTGGGGTCCTGGCAGGGGGCTCGGCTGTGAAATATCATGACTGTTAGCATACAGGAGTGCTGCTAGCTGTACACACAGCAGGCTTTAGCCCTGTGATTTCCCCAGCTGATAGACTAGCTTTGTTTTCATTCAGAACCTCACACGGCTGGTTTTGCGGTCGTTCGTTTGGTTTTAGTTACTCAAACACATTTGGTTGGTTAGTCAGTTAAAGCTTGCATGTGTGTTCAGGTCATTTGAAAAAGGCTTTGGTACATTAATAGGTTTTTGTTTTGCATGTTTGAACAGTTCTGACACGTACAAGTTGGTCACTCTGGCATTTGGAAGTTAGTTTGAGGGCATTTAGGCCATCTACTCAAGGTTAAATTTCTTAAACCCTTTGCCTTTTTCCTCTCTTGCCGATGACACACGGTCAGCGGTATTTTGCAGTCTTCACAGAAATTCTCAGAGTTGCTGAGTCGAGCGTGTGTTTGCGAGTGCGTGACACTAATACTTTCAAAACCCACAATCCCACAGTAAACAGAGATAAACCAGGCCTTGCTGACCCACACATACTCCGTCTTAGCTGGCCTTCTCAACCCTGTTCATCCCTGTAATAATATTTCGTAATATTTACAGTTCTCACGGCTCCTGTCAGGTCTAGGGATTCTGCACACTACTGTTTGTGCATCACATGTCTCTCATGTGGTGTCTGGTGGGATGAGGGACTTTTTTTTGCTTTTATAACATTTTATTTTTTCTCCCCCTGAATTCCATTTATAATGTTTGCCAAAATATATTACACATTTAGTTACAAAACCATTTTCTATCCTCTCTCTGGATTAAATAGCCTGTTTTTGCTACTGTACCTTTAAGACTATTTGTTTATATGTACTGTTATTTCCAAAGCATTTTTAGATTCCAATATTTCCTGTCATTCTGTAGCTATGCATTGCTATTTCTTATGATTTAAAATTTGTATTTAACCTCAGCACAATCTCAAAGTAAAAAGAGGTGCTAAAGTCTGATTTTGTGGTGGTTATGCTTTAAAATTAAATTATTATAAACTTAATTCAAGTGAAGAAGGATTTTAAAACAAAATGTCTGAGTCCTACTGTAAGGTTAAGCCTGCCTGCTTTAAATGTTTGAAAATGATTTACATTTGAAAACATTTGTTAGAAATTTGGAAAATTGATCAGAAAATAATCAAATGTAATTAGTTACATTACTTTAACAAAGTAATTGAAATAGTTACACTACATATTACATTTTAAACAGGGTAACTTGTAATCTGTAACCTATTAAAGTGATTATTACGTTTTGAATATGGATATTTTTCTTTAAAAAAATGCATCGATTCCCTACAGGAGGCCTTTGTTCACCCCCCGGAGCCGTGTGAGACACTTTTTTTTTTAAGGAAGGGCGCTTTTTATTTCACGTCTTTTGGACTGAAGCAATGCAACCCCCGCTGACAGCAATGATAGAGCTTGAAAGATCAAAGACAATTTTTAATATAACTCTGATTATATGCGTCTGGAAGAAGAAAGTCATATACACCTAGGATGCCTAGGTGGTGAGTAAAACGCAGCCTAATTTTCATTTTTGGGTGAACTAACCCTTTAAGTAGAGAATTAGTTACTAACTATCTAGTATTTACTACTCCCTACAGGAGACAGCAGGAAGGCTGAGATCTGTGCAGCCTGTAGTTGCTTGAAATTGACTTTTGGACTGGAAAGGGAGCCTTAGAGTATGAATACATGGTACACTGAACTATTATATATAAAAAGAGCAAGGACAATCCTGTTTTTGAAGATATGTCCCATTGAATGTGCATCAGGATGCTCAGACAAAGAGTAGGATGTTTAACTTGTACCATTAGAACACTGTTAGACACTTTGGTGTCAACATCTCTGTCTCTCATTATTTCTTTCTAGCAGACACTATGCCATTCTATAGATCAAATACATACTACTTTTAGACCTTTTTAAACTCCCATTTTCTTCATTTGCTCTCCTTCATTCTTCTCTGCAAATAAAGCCTGTTCCCGTGGCGACATAAAAATTATTTTTTTCCATGCAGATATAATAATGTCATTTTTCCCCCTCCCTTTTTATTAACATTATTTTAAAACAAACTTCTGCTGAAGAGATGTACAGGTAATTTTAGCATCATTATGGAAAGAGAACAGGCAAAGAGAAAAGAAAGGAAATGGGGAAAAGCGGGAGGGAGAATGCAGCGGGGAGCTGAGTGTGTGGACTCCATAATGGAGAATGGATTATGTTTCTAAATGACCCCATTGCCATCACAGGCAGAAAAGAGGCATGAAAAGGTTGAGCTATTCTCTGCTAAAATAGTAGGCTTTTTATGTTCGAATGGAATGACCTGTCTTCTTCCTCGTCTCATTCTCTTCTGTCATTGTTGTTTTCCCGTCAGAAAGAGGAGCAGGCCCGCTTGCTACTGTCTGAGGAAGGGAAGGAGCAGCTGATGTTTGAGGTCCCGCTCAATGATTCGGGCTCAGCTGGGTTAGGGGTCAGCCTGAAGGGTAATAAGTCCCGTGAGACCGGCGAGGACCTTGGTATCTTCATCAAGTCCATCATCCATGGAGGAGCAGCTTTTAAGGTAACATATCACATATACATTTGTTTGTGTTTGTAATGTTTATAATGACTTGAACTTTTTTGGTGAAATAAAATATTGTCTGTGAAATAATAATCCTGCAATCAATAAATCCACCCCAACTTTCATTTCATTAGGTAATATGTCAAAACATTCATGACACTTGTCAACAGCACTGATCCATAAAAAACATTACTGTTGCCCTTATTGAATTTCAACTTATTGTTATTTTCCAGCTTCCTTTGGTTTCTTAAAGGGGTCATCGGATGCCCATTTGATATAAGTTGATATGATTTTTTTAGGGTCTTAATGAAAAGTCTATAACATACTTTGGTTAAAATTTCTCAATGGTAGTGTAAAAAACACCTTTTTTACCCTGTCAAAATGATCTCTGTTTTTAGAAGGCCATTCTAGTCCACGTTTCTTTAAATGCTAATGAGCTCTGCTGACCCTGCCCCTCTCTTCTGTGGGGTGACGAGAAGTACTGTTTACTTTATTCGCGAAACTTGCTAATTAGTACATTATTAGGTAAGGCGATTTGCAAAGATTATAAAAAAAACCCCCTTATACTCACTTCTTCTGTAGATGAAGCTGGATCATGAATGATTCGTGTGAACATAGACGCATTTAGGCAGATCGGGGATCGGCGCATTCCCTTCAGAACCGAAAGAAACATTAATCCTCTGCGTCTTCAGCGGCTCAGATGTCAGGAGTAAATGACAACTGCTATGTTCATGATTACATTCAACAACAAAACACCTCAATCGCTTAATCAGAGTCATTCTTTTCTTCCCCTGCACCGGAGTCGACACAATGGCGGACAGCTCACAGCTAACATAGGGCGGGTCTAAGGTTAGACGGACTTGTCAATCCACCATCGTGGGAGGGGCCTGTGCAGAACTACGTCATTCTGACAGGAATGTCAGAACAGCCTGATTGGAGAATTTTCAAATAAATAAAAAACACTGGGTGGATTTTTATCATTGTAGGATGGATGTTTACACACATTTCCAGCACACATTTATGTTCAAACAACAACAAAACTGAATTTTGCATCCGATGACCCCTTTAAGAAAAATTCAAGCAAGCAAATTCTGCTTTGCCATCACAGGTCAAATTACATTTTAAAATACATTAAAATTAAAACTATTCATTTTATTTTGTAACAATATTTCACAGTATTTTTATTGCATTTTTGATCAAATAAATGCAGTCTTGGTTAGAATAAGAGACTTATTTCAAAATGAATGATCTTACAGATCCTAAAATTTTGAGAAGCATTCTACTACAGTACAATAGTGTACTTTTTGTATACACTATAATTATGGTTTAGTAAAAAAAGAAAAAAAAAAAAGAAAGCTATTTTTAAGTGTAGCTTAAGTATTCAAATACTTTTTTGGGCCATCATCGCTTAAGAGGTCGTCAGAAGAATAGCATCATTCATAAATTGAGAGCAGTACTAAGATGTGTTAATCATTAAAATATGCTTTTGAAGTGTTTTCATGACCAAAACGCTCATGATGATCTATTAGATGTCCTCACAGTGTTAAACATAGCTTCAGGGTTGAGTTGAGACTGTAAAAAGGTCACGATCCCTGTTAGCTACTTTTGGCATGTGTTTTGGTTCCCTTGACCTTTGACCTCTGTCCCCTCTACTGAATAGGGTTTCATTTGACCTTAACAGACGGGATCAGGATTGTCAGCAGGGGTGCTGAGTGGACCCTTCTTGAGTATTTCTATAGGCTCATCTTTCTGTCTGTACTAACATGTTTTTCTCCAGCTGCACCTGTTCGTGTTCCAGTTTCACATTTGGTCGCATGATATTGACGACAGATTGGGTGTTTGTGCCTATTTGGCTAAATAGCATTATTCTCGATTATATGGATTTTTGGAGGTGTCCAGATGTTTGGAAATCTGCACTTGTGTTTTTTTTCCTTCACCAAAGGATAAATGACATGATGTCTGTACATGAATGACTCAATGGGCTGTGCAGATTTAATGTGAACCAGTCTCAGTAAAATTCTTCCAGCTACTGCTTTGCTCAGCCAAGTGAAAATGTGCTTGTCAGACATGTGGATTTGTGTGTGCGCATCTGCCCAAAGCATTCACATTCATGTGCGTGGGTGTGTGAAGTTTACTTGTGAAGATAAGGGTTTGATTTGCACCTGACTGAAGCATCTCCTCGCTCTGCTTTGTCAGGCCTTTTGCTTGGAAAAGCTGCTTTTGGGTTTCGGAGGTTGTGTAGCAAGAAAAGAACTTCATAAATCTCTATCATTCTGAAGCTTCAGAGTCAGATCATCCCGTTGAGAGGGGGGTAGAGGGAGCCACAGCAAGGTGATGCACGTGAGTTCTCATACTTGTGTCCCAGTACATTGGAACTCTGGGTAACACGTTTTTAATTCCCCATCCAGTCCCCAGTGAGAGAGTTCAGAAACGGTAGAACGCTGCCTGTGTTAGCTTCAGCACATTAATGCTAATTAAAAACTCTCCAAGCCCATGTTAATGAGTTGGAAGCGTCCCGAGTCTGTGGGTGGGATGCGTCTTCTCCCCAGAGCCGAAGTGGGAAGGCAAGAAGAGGGTAGGGTGAACGGCAGCGTCTACTTGCAAAGTTATTGTTAGCTTGCACTTACTAAACTGAGGGAAATGCCATGTGGCAGAAGTAATATTATGTACTGAACATGTCCATTGATTTGGTCTTGGGATAAGTTAGAAGTCAAAATATAGGTTTTTATATATATATATATATATATATATATATATTTCCAATGGTTAATAGAACATACATTTTTAGAAACCCACAAGCTTTAGTCAGTTGATGACACACGTTTTCATATTTTTATTTATTTATATGATCTTTTTTATTATTTTGAACAGCAGCTTGTGCATGAAAGGTGCTAGACAGATATGTAAGAGTAGTAGTCGTAGTAATAATTGTTATTTAATAGAGGCAGCATTGTATTGATGTAATAATTAAACAACTACAACAGTAATAATACTAATTATTATTACTAATACTACACATTGACAAAAGCGTAAAATTTGTTAAAGTGAGGAGGTGAATGTTGTATGCATGAAGTATAAACAAAGTATGAACATGCGGTGTAATAAGTTAGGAAGTTAAACAGTTCTTGCATATGTAGTGAACAGCTGTTGCACTTAATTGTTAATGTGTACAGTATGTTTGATGAAGTATTTAATGTAATTGCATCAATTTTGTGGACTCAAATTTCTGTTTTTCTTTTTTTAAGCCGATATTCCCTAAATACTTTTTACCTGCATGAATTGCTTTTGGTCTGGCATGAAAACCAGTGTGATCTGAATCAATACCTCATTTCCTGCTCTTTATTCGCCACCATTAGTCTCATCTCCGCTGTTTCTCAAAATAGCCATCAACTATTCTGTTAGAATATAAGCATGGTCTACAGGGATTTTACACAGGGCTGCTTTATATACCCAGAACCACCATAGTCATAGAAGCAGAAACATTACCCAAGTATTCAGAATAGTGATTGAGGTGATTTTACTTTTTTCCAGTTCCAGTTCCTAAATGAATACTTTTTGTGCTTCCGTTTTCTAAAATGTCAAAACTCTACCATTGATGTTCTCTAGACATGCACCATTGAGTAAAATAAGTAAGCAAAATAAACTATGGTTTCATTTCCTGAAGGAAACAGAGTAAGGCTGAAAGTTTGTATGGGCTATGCATGTTATGTAATTCGGGCTGTATTATTTTTAGTAGTTTAATTCTTAACGTCAGAGGTTTAGAACCAACCCTAAGCAGAATGATTGAGGAGCCAATCAATACAGTACTGCCTCTATTAAATGATTATGTAAGTGGTGAAAGAATGTGAGACAGATGTACTCATTTGAAAACAGCACTGCAAACTGCAGACAGATTGTGTGATTTCACAGAATCAAGTTAGAAAATTAGATCATGGCTCTAATAAGGATCCCTAATTCTCTGTGACTCATGGTGTCACGAGGACAGGACATCTTTTCACCCAAAGGCCTTGGTAATGAAAACACCTCTCCTTCATTTATAGAGAGCAAGGGCACAGAGTGCACGCTGCCAAGGTTTAGAGAGTTTGTGGGTGTGTGTTATTTCAGTAAACTGTAATTAACAGTGTGGTACTCTGTTACCTCTATAGGGCACAGCAGTTAGGAAGTAAAAATCACATTCATTTTCTCCATACAAAAATTATGATGACACATACTGTAAAGATTTCAAGGCACTTATCTCCAGCTTCATGGTTTTTAATCGATGATATATCCTGGATATAAAATGTTGTATAGTATAAGTCATGATTTTTAATTGTATTGTATTGCCATTTTATTATTGATGTCACTCGCAATGTTTCATGGGATGAGATAAATGGGAAACCAAGAACTTCCAGAGCCAAGACCACTAAAATTTTATATTTTGCTATATAGGAAGTAATATTAAGTCTTCATTCTGTTTTATTAGATATCCAACATTGTTTTCAGTGTACTTCATCATCTTTAGTTTGTACAGTTCGTTAATGATCAGCATTTTTGTCTATATATCTGAGGTGTTTTGCAAGTTCTTGCGTTAACCCTCATGTGACTCTGAGCTCTCTCTCGCCTGGAGACAGAGGAAGCAGATCAGAGGCCTCTGCAGTGAAAACACTAATTAATATTAATTGTAATGAACTTTAGGGCTTTTTATATGCCATGTAATATGCATGTCTTATAATGTGCTTATACAGTACCAGAGAGACGGAGCTGCTGGATTGTGGGAAATTTATTCCTTGACAGAATGCCCCTGCAGACTCAACTGAGGATAATACGCCTGTGGAAAGCAGTGGGTCTCTCAGAATATGAGGAAATACATTAGAGATTAGAGAAAGTAGGACATGTCAAGGTCTCCTAATAGATAAAAAGCCCCAAAGACAGATACATAGAGCTGGTCATGGTCCAGTGTAGTTAAAGGGATAGTTTACCCAAAAATTAAGTTGTGAACTCACCTGCATGAATAACTTTATTATGTTGCAAAACTTCATTGGGTCACACTTTATAAGGTCCAATTCTTGCTATCAAATAAAACATTAACTATGACTTTTGCCTCAATAAACTCCTAATTTGCTGCTTATTAATAGTTAAGGTAGTTTAAATACTAATACTAATAAATAGCCAATATGTTAAAAGGAATGCTAATAAGCAGCTAGTTAATAATAGTGAGACAAACATGAGCTATCCTTTGGAGCTCAGAGCTGGTAACTAAAAGATTGCTCATTTGATTTACCAATGTGTAAGTCGCTAAAAGAAATCAAAACTCAAACCATTGGTAATGGACTTGTTACACTAAATAGAGATTCTGATTATCTTTTTTGTTTAGGATGGGCGTCTACATGTCAATGACCAGCTGATTGCTGTTAATGGTGAGACCCTTTTGGGGAAGTCCAACCATGAGGCCATGGAGACCCTGCGGAGATCCATGTCCATGGAGGGGAACCTGAGAGGAATGATCCAGTTGGTTGTACTCCGTGCTCTAGCACCACCTACCCAAGTATGTACTTACCTTTAGAAAACATTAATTTTGTCCTAGCACTCTTCTTTCCTCTTCCTGCCTAAAACCAGCTTTGACTGGTTTTGTATTTTCCTAACTGGTCCATGCTGGTTTAGGTGGTTGATTAAACTCAGCTCCTGGAGGGCCACTCTGTCCTGCAGAGTTGAGGTCATTGCACACCGATTCCGAAAGTTTCGTATGTGTTTTTTCGTATTCGTTAACCTAAAAATTTGTCACACACAGAAACCTTACACACTGAGCCCGATGCGTATTAATAAATCCATTGCGAAAAAATTTGCTAAACAGTACTAAATGGAGTTTTCAACCAGTGAGGATGATTGTGTTGTCTTCTTGATTCTTAAAAAGAGAAAAAGAAAGGAAATATTGGGTCCGTCCAATCCTGAGATACAGAGAAAGAAGAGGAGCAGCAGAATTATCACGGGCGATTCAAAGTTTAATTCAGGATGTCAGTGGCTCAGTTTGATGCTTTGCTAGCGATACTAGTGCCACATATTAAAAAGAAGACCACCAATTTCTGTGAACTCACGGTGCAAGAATCTTTACGGTGCTTTGTGCTGCGAGATGAAGTGGATGAACTTGACAATAGCCATTATGGATTTTTTTTTTATTTTTATTTTTTTATGACGGATGAAAGTTTCGGAGGGAGTGTGTAAACATGATTGACACAGCGTGAGGTCGTATTTATTTTTCAACGTGTGAAAATTTCGGACTCAGTGTGCAATGGCCTTTAAAGTGCCCCTATTATGCCTTTTTGAATATTACCTTTCATGCAGTGTCTCATGTAGCTGTATTTGAACATAAACTATCTGCAAAGTTGTGAAGCCGACAGTGCACAATAAGTAAAGTTATTGTCTATCAAAAACAAAAAAGAGTTGGCTTGCAATCGCAAATCTTATTCTGTTACGGCTCTACGTCACAAAGTAACATATTTGCATAATGTCTGCCCACGTTCTACGTCGCTAGCTTGCCCGCCCACAAACAGTAAAATTTCTGTGTGGTAAACATCATGTCGGGAAGATGCTGTATCCTACGCTGTGAGAGTGAATTTGTTTTATCACATCTTATAACTACCAAACTTGTTAACACTTGGCACTTACCACTGAGAAACGTCCTGCTCCAGTCATGCTTGCGGATCAGTCTCTTGTCGATCAGCCAGTTTAAACATTTCATCATCAGACTCCGGCTCGAATTGGTAAGGTACAATCGATACCTTCTTTTCTATGTATTGAAGTCTCCATGCAGGGCTGTCATTCTGTCATGGCAATCGGAACTTTGTTTGTGACACGCGCTGTACGCGGTAGACCAATCCAGAGCCAATCTCTCTACAGCTCTGGACCTATCACAAAGGACTGCGCCATCTGACCAATCACAGCACTGAGGGCTCATGGAAAGGAGGGGTTTAGAGAGACAGATTCTTTGAACTGCTTCGCATGAGTCGTTTACGAATCATTTAGAAATTAGGTAAAATTAAATCTATTTTTGAGAAAACGGATGATGGGTTGATTTAGTTTCATTGTTTTTCTGAGAAATAGAGTGGGGGGATCCACCTATGGGAAGGGCATCCGTACCTGACCTCTGCAGAAGCATCCAATTACACTAAGTCTGGCTAGACAGACAGAAGCGCGCAGCCAATGCCAGGTAAGGCCCCGCCCCCTTACCTAGGGGTATATAACGGCTGCAGCGCTGCTATTCTCCAGTAAGTATATTCGCTTCTCGTGTGGCAAGCGGGGCAAAGCTGGTGGATCTCTCCACTCAATGTTTCAGAGAACCGGGGTTACGACAGTAACCTATTGTTCTCTTTCATCATCTCGTGTTCGAGATCCACCTATGGGAGAGACATGGACAGCTCCCCGATTGCCCAATACACTCACAGTGAGGTTCTGAAAGCCAGAGAAGGACGGTCGCCCCAGGGATGCGGTGCCTGACACGTCCCATATTCATGAACCTGCAATACTGATGCACACACATGACTGCTGTGCACATGCAGCACATGAAACATGTTAGCATAACACACATGATAACCAATGTGCATATAAATACACCCAGAAAAAGGAATGGAAAAAAACATGCTTAGTGACAGGGATGTGCATGGCCAGCCGGCCCATTCACTCCTTCTTCATCACTTCCAACGGGGTTGCAGGGAAGGGCTAAGAAGACCCCACCCCTAAAACCGAATGTGCTACCGAGATACTGGTGACATCCAGCCGGTAATAACGCACAAAGGTATGAGGAGAAGCCCAACTGGCAGCGGAGCAGATGTCCTGCAGTGACACTCCCCTAAACAAAGCCCAGGAGGTGGCAATGCCCCTCGTGGAATGAGCTCTGATGTCCCCTGGTGGCTGCATTCCCTTTGATTCATAAGCCAAAGCTATAGCATTCACAAGCCAATGTGAGAGGCGTTGCTTAGAAATAGGATTCCCTCCATGAGGGGGTGCCCATGAAATAAAGAGCTGGTCACTCTTCCGGAAAGCACTGGTCCTGTTAATATATGTCCGTAAAGCACGGACGGGACACAGAGCATTTAGCCTCTCATCCTCCGGGGAGGAAAAAGGTGGAGGGTGAAAAGCGGACAGCTCCAACCCCTCCGAAGTGAATGCAGGGAAGCACTTCGGCATGAGAATTTAGTGCACGAGGGATGAACCGAAAGTGCATGAAGCTCACTGACACGTTTGGCTGATGCCAAGGCCAAGAGCAAAGCTGTCTTGAAGGACAGCAGCTTTAGGGAAATACTTCCCAGGGGTTCAAAAGGATATTGAGACAGAGCCTCCAACACCATGGAGAGGTCCCACTCAGGAACAGTTCTTCTGATGACTGGCAAGGAGCGACGGGCACCCTTCATAAATCTGCGGATTAGAGGATGCTGCCCGACTGTTGAGTCCTCAAAGCCCACATGACAGGCCGAAATAGCAGCCAAGTAGACCTTAATTGTGGAAAAAGACCTGCCTTGGGTCTTGGAGGAAACACAAAATATCAGGAGCTGAGCACTGATAAGATGTGAGACCACGCCCATCACACCACCCTTCGAACACTTGCCACTTACTGCCATACAAGGATCGCGTAGAAACGGCCCTGGCATTCTGTATAGTAGCAATCACACGCGGCGAAAGCCCCAGTGCGCTTAGGTTCGTCCTCTCACGGGCCAAGCCCAAAGAGCCACCCTGTCCGGGTGCGGGTGATAAATCTCCCCGTTCGCTTGGGACAATAGATCCGTGCGGGGGGGGAGGCGCCTTTACGTCCTTTAGCGAGAAGAACATAGGACAATGGTAATTTTCGCGCGAGGCGAATAGATCTACGGTTGCCTGTCCGAATCTCATCCATAACATATCAACTATCTGCGGGTGAAGGCGCCAATCTCCATAGATTGGGTTTCCCCTCGATAGAAGATCCGCGCCTCTGTTTAGAAGGCCCGGAACATGAGTCACGCGTAACGACAGGAAAACCCGTCTGCTCCACACCAAAAGCTTGTATGCTAGAGCGTGAAGTTTTGACGAGCGCACGCCGCCCTGGCGGTTGATATTAGCCACTGCCGTGGTATTGTCGCAGCGTACGAGCACATGATGTCCCTGCAGGCGAGGCAGAAAATGATTCAGAGCTTTCCATACGGCCATAAGCTCTAAATAATTTATGTGCGCTGAACGTAGTCTGCTCGGCCACAGACCGTTCACCGTTCTGCCCTCCTGGGTGGCGCCCCAGCCTGTTAAGGACGCATCTGTCGTCACAACTTTCCGCATCATAACCGTCCCCAGAGGGGTTCCCTGTGCGTAAAAGTCTGCGCTCTTCCAGTGGCGCAAGGCTGCCGAGCAGGCGCGCGTCACTATTACAGAGCGGCAAAGATCGCGCGTCGGGCTGAAATGTAGTAACAAAACCCATTTCATGAACGCTCTCATTCTCAGGAGTCCCAGCGGTACAACCTGGATAGATGAAGCCATAAGACCCTGCAGCCTGAGGCATGTGCGATATTGTACTTTCGCCCCCTCTCTGAACTGCGACAGACAGTTCATTAGAGAGAGAACGCGCTCTTGAGAGAGACGCGCTCGCATGGAGACTGAGTTCAACTCCAAACCCAGGAAAATGACATTCTGACTGGGTGTAAAATTGCTCTTGCTCACATTCACTCTGAACCCGAGAGATGTGATGTGCGTGAGCACACGGCAGGTGTCCTGCAACACTTTCTCTTTCGATTCGGCTATGATGAGCCAATCGTCTATGTATGTCAGAATCCTCAGACCTGACATTCTCATGGGTGCTAAGCCTGCCTCCGCACACAGACAGAAACACCGGGGGCTTAGACTGAGCCCAAACGGCAGAACTGTGAATTCGTAACATGTGCCTTGGTAGGCGAAACGAAGAAACTTCCTGTGTGGCGGATAAATGCTTATATGGAAGAAAGCATCTTTCAGGTCGACCGATGTGAACCAGTCGTTCTGTTTTATGGCGCGGGCGAGCGAGCCATGAGTCAGCATTCTGAAATTGTATTTCCTCAAATGTTTGTTCAACACACGAAGGTCCAAGAGAGGGCGGAGAGAGCCGTCCTTTTTTGGGACCAGGAAATAACGAGAATAAAATCCCTGATTCATCAGACTGGGGGGCACCACCTGAATCGCTCCCTTGTTTAGGAGGGAGGATATTTCCTCTTTCAGAATGTGTGAGGCATTCTCCTCCGTGTGTGAAGAGAGAACGCCGTTGAAATGCGGGGGTTTCATCGCAAACTGCAGTCTGTATCCCTGCATTATAGTACGCATCACCCACTCGGGAGCCGAGACAGTTTGCCAAGCCCATTCCTGACTTGCGAGTGTTCCCACCCGAGCCGCAGCGGAGCTGTGTAAGCCCAGCTGGTTTATTTGTGATGCAATGCCGCCATCTAGTGGACACACCAGGGGCAACATGCAGGGGTTCAGACAGATTTCCTCTCTCCGCAGGGAGATGGACTCTCTCTGCGGAGAGAGATCCTCTCTCCGTAACGAATTCATTTGATTCGTTTGTTTTAATGTGTTTTTTGGTTTTTTGTGTGTTTTGTGTTGGGGAAACACTTGGGCCGAAGCCTTTATTGATTGGGTGAGGGGAACAGAGTGTATGCGGTGTGGTGACACTGCTTTTGCACTTTTCCTCACAACAGACCCCCTGAACGTGAGGGGGGAACACACAACGTTCATTAAACACATGGGCTGGGCAGCCTCGAACGGAGAGGAACCGATCCATCCGCGGGAGACCCTGCGTCTTTTGAACGGGGGTCCTGGGACAGGAAGAGAGTCCGAAGGGCTCGCGGCCCGTGAACGCGGACTCGATGCCCCCATCAAACGAACATCAGGCGCTCTATGGCGCTTACGTTTCGAGGCGCTCTATGGCGCTTACGTTTCGAGTCAATGGAGGTAGGGTTAGATGGTCTTCCAGCCGCGGCGGGAGTCGATTTTCCCCAGTGCTTAGCAGGCGGTGGGTTATTCTGCCGTGGAGGGGGTTTGTTGCAGGGCCTTTCCTTGCCCTGGTGGAAATGTTGTCCCATGGCAGGAGTGTTAGGCAAACGCGCAGGGGGTGCCTGGCGTGGGGCCGCCTTCCTAGGAAGGCATAACTTGAAGGCCTCGTCGTCCTTCTTTTTGTCGTCACACCGTTGTTGCATCAATGCGACGGCGGGGCCGAAGAGAGCCCGGCCGGGCTCCACCGACGCGCCCGTGATGCGCCGCTTCTCACTGTCAGGAAGGCCTGACAGGTTAAGCCAGAGCGCGCGCTCTCCCAGCACAGAAAGCGCCATAGAGCGCCCGCAGGCTTGGACGGCCTGCCGAGCGTTATGGAGGACGAGGTCGTTCACCGTGAGGATCTCCTTCCACAAGGGTAGAGAAGGAGTTTCCTTTTCCAGCTGTTGCCCTAATTCATCCAAAATCTCCACCTGGTAAGCGGAGAGGAGAGACGAGACGTTCAGGGCCCTGACAGCCAAGGCCGAGGACTTGTATGCGGCCTGGTGAACTGAGGCAGAAAAACGGTCCATCTTGTTGGGCAAGACCGGCTTAGGGGGAGCGAGCAGCCCGCCCTGAGTGGGGTTAAGGTGCCTGGCGATGGAAGGCTCGATAGCGGGTGGGGCATCCATACCAGTGGCTGCCATATCCTTTACTTCAAGGCCCGTAAGGCCGTGTTTGAAGTCGAGCGGTTCGCTCCAATTGTGCCTCATGTGCTTAGCGCACGCTGGAAGGACGGGGAAGAGTTGTTTCCTCGGACCGGGAGGAGGTCCCAACACTTTTCCGTCGTAAATATCCCTCTCCTGGTTGGTGGCGCTCTGTGGAGCCGGCCACTCAATGTTGAGGCGAGCGGCTGCTCGATCACAAACTTCCAGGAGGATGGACTGAGGCAGTGCTGCGTGGGCGCTAGCCTGGGGAACGCCAGAGGGCGGGATGGCCTCCTCGTCCTCTGAGACCCCAAGAAGGGCCGCATCATCCTCATCGCCGGAACCGGCCGGTTCGTCGGCGGGCATGAGGTTGCCCGCGAAGATGTCCTCTTCGGGGTATGCGGGATTGGGCTGGTCAGCCCAAACAAGTGAGGAGGAGCCCCGGGAGTCCCCCGGTAGCGCGTCGTCGTCACCGTGTCCCCCATCTGAGTCAGAAAGGCAGAGCTCGGTGCACTGGGTCGCTGCAACTTTAAGACGGCGTCGTAAAAGCTTTTTGGGCAGCATCAGGCAATGACTGCAATTTTCCGGGTTCTCCAAGGCTTCTTGAGCGTGTTTAAGGCCCAAGCAAACCACGCAGAACGGGTGAAGGTCCTTAGCGGCGATGAGCGCTCCACACGCGGCCGGGCAGGCCCGTGATAGGCTATTCCCCGGAGAAGCGGTAGGTTTAGAAAGCGACATACCGGAGAAGAACTCGGCAAAGAATCCGTGGCGGGCAGCCTTGGAAGGAGGAGCAGGTGAAACCGACGAGAGCGCGGGAGGCTCTGAATGCAGAACACAGCAGAAGGCTGAAAAGACGACAGTCACGTCTGTCGGAGGCTGATCAGGCGATATGTCCTCCTGAAGACACGAAAGTGAGCAGCGTAATCCAACCGAACTGTGTCAGTGCAGAGATCGCGAGAAGCGAATGTCAACTGGAGAATAGCAGCGCTGCAGCCGTTATATACCCCTAGGTAAGGGGGCTTGGCCTTACCTGGCATTGGCTGCGCGTTTCTGTCTGTCTAGCCAGACTTGGTGCAATTGGATGCTTCTGCAGAGGTCAGGTACGGATGCCCTTCCCATAGGTGGATCTCGAACACGAGATGATGAAAGAGAACATGTTTTTTTGACCTTGCATGCATGTAAACCTGTTTTAGGAGACTCATTAAACAATATTAGCAACTTTAAAAATGGTATAATGGGGCACTTTAATCTCCAACCCTAATTAAACACACCTGATCCAGGTTATCAAAGTTTTTAGGAGTGCTAGAAACTTCAAGGGAGCTGTGATGGAGTTGATTTGAGCTAAACTCTGCAGGCATGAACCATAGCACGGCATAAACTTTCAGTCTTTTTTAGCTCACAGGTGTTCAGCATAAACACAGTCATATTTTTTTCCACCAGGATGACTGATATTCTGCTTGACTGTTTACACAGCAGCAGAATGCATTTGTCAGTTTTGATTTAGAGTGGTAAATACACAGTTTCGTTATGAACGAGAGTGACAACTGCATTCTTTAACCAAACAACCAATTTTTAGAACTTTTAACCACATTTTGAGAGTGAATTCGGATAATCTGTAATGTATAAATGCAACAGCAGTGAATGACTTGTCACATCATGCAGTGTTGCAATAATGTATGCTGTGGACATGTATGTGTTATGATTTTTATGTGGGGTATTTAAAATCAAAATGTATTTAGAGCCGATCTGGGTTAATTTGGCCAATTTTGCTCAAGAGTTCAGGCCTCTCATAATAAAAAGCTTCCCAATATTTTGATACTGTTTTTTTTTTTATATAAACTCTTTATGTGCAGTACAGGGTGTGCTGTTCATTCACAAGCTACAGAGACAGTAAAGAGCTGCTTTGTGGCTTACAAATGTTTCTACAATGGATTGTATGTAAATATCCACCTTATCCAGTGCTCCTTTTCCATTTTTTCTTTCACCATTTTGGTATGAGAAACCACTATTATGCTAATCCATCACTATTTCATTGTGAGATACTTGTGCAGACAATTCAGTGCCTGAATTAAACCTAATCACAAACAATTTCATCTTTATATTTTTACATACCCATTTGACAAATTCAATCAAAAGAGTTATTCATTTACAAATATGAAATTTATAGTTGACACACCTGACATGATTGCTAAAAAAAAAAAATATATCAGGGAAAATGATTCTTAGGTTGGTGTATGGTAATCTCCAGTATCCAACAAGGGTTTATCAGTAATGTTTTCCACAGTCACACTGATTTCTGCTGTTATATACAGTATGGTATTCATAGAAAAATTGGCTTTCATTTTAGCTATTTATTCATACAAACAGTATCCAAGCTTCTGCTGTACGCTTTTGTATGGACAGGACAATTTGAGAGTCAGGCGTGTTAGTAAATATGAATGTCAAACCTAATCACAGACTTTCTGAGAGTCAGACCTGTTAGTAAATATGAATGTCAAACCTAATCACTGACTTTTTGGCTGAGGTCAGTGCTCTGCCTCTTTGTTCTATGAGTTTTCATGGCCATGTGGTACATTTATATTTGTGAATTAAGAGTTAAGTGATGGATGTGGTTGTGCTTGTTCATTTTAGATTGATTCCTGTTCTTCCATTTTTTTATTTTTTTTATTTTATGTTTTATACATATTAGCATCAGAAGATTTTGCAGGGCCGCAGATCCACAATGAAGTTGAAATCTCTGTCACTCCAACTCCAACATATTGATACTCCCATGGTAAAATCACTATAAAGAAGTTCCAGTAATTTGAACAATTGTGGTATGCCAGTCTAGGCCAAAATCATGCATGATACTGTTTTTATGACTTCTACTTGACAAGCGTTTGTCTGTTTATGACCGGGTGGAGACAGATGCTTGAAATGCCATAAAAGCAGGTCAGAATAGCTGGTAATTGCCATAAGTACTCCACATCCTTTAACTTTCTCCATCATTTCCCCTGTGCTGGTGGAATTCGCCTCCAGCGGGATGTTTTAGCCTTTTCTCCTCCCCTGCACCTGGGTTCGAGAGCAGCCACATGCTCACCCCAGGATTCCCTCTGTATCTCACACATGCACACACACGTGCTGACACACTCCGCCCCAAGGCCTCCAACTGCTCTAAAGTGGTGTGTAATTAGGCTGCACAATGGAGCAGTCCCTCTGGCCGCATGGATTGATGGATACTGAGGGCTCATTGTGAGGAGTGACAGGCTGGGAGGGGCGGCCACGGCCAGGCCAGGGTGTTATTGTTCTCAAAAAATAAAGATTCATGTTCATTATGCTTTATGGGCTGTGGATGCCCCTGTCATGGTTGCTGATTGGGCGCAAAATGGAGTCAGGGCCAGTGGGATGCCATTGACCCTAGTGTGTAGAGGTGGGATGAGATGCTAGTTGGTGGACGGATGAAAGGAGAAAAGCATGAATGGATGGGGGACAGATTGTGACTTTGTATGGGACCAGAGAGCTTGTCGCTGGGTTCAGATCAATAGATCATGCAAGCCAGATGCAGGAGATTGAAAGTTTGCTCCTGAGGTGAAACTAATGGTAAAATATTGCTCAGCATGCTTTTAGTACCACAAATAAGAGCTTTATCCTGTAATAAATGGAATATTAGTTTCTACACCCACAAGGCACTAAGAGAATGTATTCTTGAAGCTTTTATTTCTTTATATTATGCGGTTTGTACATAATGAATTTCAACCTATTGTAGCGTTCCAATTCTTTCTAGCTCTAATAAATAAAGTCTAAAAAGTTATCTTCAGGCCCGGAGCCAGTTTTAATTCTTTGCAGACATACTTTTGTTGTGAGTCTGTTCTCCGGAGTCTCTGCGAGCTTCTGGGAATACACATGCTGATGTGTTCTTGCTTGAATCTGCTGTGTGTCCATGTCTCCTGACCTAACTTTGCTAATTATGGGCACTTTCTTAGACATCAAAGACTGACTTCACACACACACTCTCAATCCCTGTCCAGTTTTGGCTAATTCTCTAAAAAATCCATGAAAAAGGAGACACACTGTTGAAAAGAAAGAGAGGAGGAGCAAAGCAAAGGAGATAAAAAACAGATTTTGCCTGGTTTGAAAGGTCTTGGAACAGTTTTTGTGGCTTTCTTCTCAAAAAAAGTACCTAAAAGCTTTTTTGGACTTGGTACCAAGTAGTGTTGGGCAATGTATTGAATATTCACCCTATATTCGAGACGATTGTGCTGACAATTTCAAAATAAGATACATGGTGAAAATAGCAATGGTTTTAATGGGCTTTTTATTTGGCCATTAAATAGTTTTTGGGATCCCTCATGAGTATTGAGAACGTTAACACAGACATTTTATTAACATCTTTACTAGTTTAAGCTTCAGTTTCGTTGAGTTGGCATATGCATTTGCATGTCTGGGAATCAGTTCTGTCTTTCTGCTTGAAAGAAATTATTCAGAATTATTCAGAATTAGAATCTAAAAATATATATATTGAGCCATATCACCCCTCACTGGTACCACGGTATTTACTGTAACTGTTAATAATTATTTTATGGAGATGTAACATGGCAGTGCCATCTCTCTTCTCTCTGCAGACTAAACACTATTATAGCAGAGTCTGATCTAATCAATCCTTCTCACTGTTTCCCTCAGACAGCCATCTAAACAGTGCTGTCATAATCTCATTAAAGCGTGGGCATTAATAATGAAAAGTAGCCCGTGGAGAGCCCACATGATCTGTGCCCTGGAGACTGTTTCCTTCTCCTCTTGTGCCAGAGGAGCGCTGGGAGGTTTGCTCTGGTGCTGCATGCAGTTGTACAGACCTGCCAGGCCACTTTTGTCTTTAACAGCAGGTTGAACTGTAAGCTTTGTGATGCTGATTAAGATGTAAGTGTAGTCTGAGGAGATTTTTTTGGATGGCACCTAGAGCAGAGAAGTGTAGATGAGGCTAATAGACATAAAGAGCAGTGTCTGAGGATGGAAGACGCATGGAGATAGAGGCTGGGGGAAACAGCATACCTTTTATCCTTGGACTGGTGTCTTTGTATGTCATTCTCAATCTGAAATGCTGAAAACCTTGTTGAACTCTCTTCACAAAATCCTATAAAGGGACTGCAAATACAGACAGAATGTTGTCTAAATTGAGCTGGTTCGTAACGGTGATATCATTAGAATCAATTGATGAAAAACACTTATAGCAGTTGATGAAAAACACTAACAGCCAATCAGAATCCACCCAACTATAAAATTCAAATATTTAAAGCCTCAGATTACAAAATTGCAGCATACTCTTATATATAATATATAATAATAAAGATAATATTATCGTCCATTTAGAGGCCAGTATAGTTATTGTTATCGTTCTACTTATTGTTCTTAGTGTGAACGAGCCTTACAAATTTCCTCCTTTTCATTTTGAAGGTGTGAATGTGAATTAAAATGGCCACACCCAATATGAAGTTTAGTAAGAATGACAAAGTCAGTTAGATAATTTCCTAAACAACATGCATCAAAGGAATTTCATTTGATTTGCTAAAAAAACATTAATACGTTGTGCTTTCCCTATTGAAAAAAAGGAATTTATTTGAATGTATTTTAGTATAACTAAATGTATTTGTGGCACACTATAAATTGGTATACTTAGGCCCCGTTTATACTAGTGCGTTTTTGTTGTAAAATGCATAACTTTTGCTACGGTTATCGTTTACACTACTCCGCCGTTTTCGA
The DNA here is from genome assembly GCF_018340385.1 of Cyprinus carpio. NCBI lineage: Eukaryota > Metazoa > Chordata > Actinopteri > Cypriniformes > Cyprinidae > Cyprinus > Cyprinus carpio. The sequence continues at coordinate 11,636,732 of NC_056605.1, forward strand.
CCCTTGAAAACGGAGACTTTCGAGAATGCTGCAAACCCCTTTTTTTAGTTTGAAAACTCCGGGGTTGCGTTTCAGTGTAAAGGGACCAAAATGCAGACTTTTGAAAAAAAAAATGATGGTGTGGCTGCCCACATTCGCTCTGCGTATCCTTGACGACCGTGTAAACAATAACATCATGCTCATTGTTGTGCCCAAAGATATGTATAGGTAGAGTTCCCATTCGACTGCTCCAAGCATGTAGATGCGTCCGCCATTTAAATAATAGGGAATCTACCTATACATATCTATGGTTGTACCTGCATGAATGATCTTGTGACATGCATTTTCGGTTGTGTAGTGTAGACGGGGATCGTTTCAGAAACGCCAGTGTAGACGAGGATCATTTTCATTCTAAAATGCCGTTTTAAAACGAAAACGCACTAGTGTAAACGGGGCCTTAAAGTCTGTTAAATGGAACAACTAATTTTGTACTAAATGCATTTTAGTTGTGCCAAAACAGCCGAAAATATATGCTACACCACACCGCCCAGCAGTGTTCAGCACACAGTTTTTGCTCTCGCTCTTTGTTTTGAAAACATTGAGAACATTGAAAACATTGTTTTCAGATACTACAACTTTCTAAGATAAATTACACATTTTTGTATAATATATAATAATTGTAAAAGTGTATCAGAAACTTCCCTAATGTCCTGTTGCAGCAGTGTTGTGGATTTCTTTCAACTTAATTACATTTTAAATCAGCTTCTTTGCATTTCAATTGTAAATTTTGGTTCTTGATTGCTGTTTTAATTCAATTTAAAAAGCATTTTGTTTTCTTAACATCACACTGGATATCCCCATCCATCCCGCTCAACATTGCTCCAAAATCCCACTCGAAATAGCTGTATGTTAAACATTAAATATATTTTTAACATGACACATTGACAGTTGTTCCAGCTGGGTGTGTTCTGGCCTTCACTGAAGGACTGTGGTGTCATCTAGATGAGGGAGGAAGTACTGTAAATAGCCAGGCTACCAGAACCTTTGTGCTCCTGGTTAAACTGCAGTTCAGCAACATTTCCATCCCAGCATCCCTCCATCCACTGCATGAACCTCTTAAAACACTCTACACTACACTTTTTACACTCCCTCTTCCCACCGCCAACATTTCCTGTTAATTTTTATTGATTCAGCTGCGTTTTCAGAATCTCATCCTCTCAAAATTGCGATCTCAAAAATGTCCTCATTTTTTATTCTGATAAATATTATAAGGGAAATGGAAAAGTTGGCTAAGGATTCCTCATTGATCCCCTACTGTAATCTCATTTAGTCCCAGTCACTGTTTCTTCTCCTGGCAGCCTGCGTTCTTTTCCCCACAGGCCACCCCTCCATAGGCCTGCTCTTACTGCCGTTAACATTAAAAGGACCACATTATACACTTCTGTAGCATTTTGTTTTTCCCCAAAATCCACTTAAGATGTTAGGCAAGCCTTCTTGCACCAAAACCACTCCCAATTTAGTTATACACAACCGTTTTCCACTATCTCTCTCTGCCTTTCAATTAAACAGAGTGTTTCTGCTACTGTACCTTTTAAGACTTAAAAACACTCCAGGACTTTTGTACAGATATTCGCCTTGATTTACTGTGTACCCTGGATGAGTCTGTGCTAATTGTTGAAATTGACAGATTTCACAGAAAATCAAAGTGTATGTTGGCATATATTGTTTTGCCTCACAGACTGAGTTAGACTATATCAAACGATGTTTGATATTTGTAGACGTTTTTAGAACAAATGTTCTCTGTTAAAAATCGCAAACTGTCTAGAACATAGTCTACATTTGGTTTGAAACTTACAACTGGCAAAAAAGTACTACATTACATCACATTACATTTAGTCATTTAGCAGAAACTTTTGTCCAAAGTGACTTACAAGTGAGGAGAATGGAAGCAATCAAAATCAACAAAAGAGCAATGATATGCAACTGCTATAACAAGTCTCAGTTAGCTTAACGCAGTACACATAGCAAGGATTTTTTAATTATATAATAAAATAAAAAGAAAACCAATAGAATAGAAAAATATTAGAGCAAGCTAGTGTAAGAGGCCTTTTTTTGCTTTTGTTAATTGTATAATAAATAAAAAGATAAATAGAATACAAAAAGATTAGAGAAGCTAGTGTTTTTTTTTTAAGAAAACAAGCAGTTAGTAATTGTCAAGTCTTCTATTCTTTTTTCTTTTTAAAGAATAGAATTAGAATAGAGACTGCTAGAGTTAGAGGGTCAAATAAAGATGAAAGAGATGTGTTTTTAGCCGATTCTTAAAGATGGCTAAGGACTTAGCTGCTCGGACTGAGTTGGCAGGTCATTCCACCAGGAGGGAACAGTTAATGTAAGAGTCAGTGAAAGTGATTTTGTGCCTCTTTGAGATGGAACAATAATGCGTCATTCACTTGCAGAACGCAAGCTTCTCGAGGGCACATACGTCTGAAGTAATGAATTTAGGTATAGGGGTGCAGAGCCTGTGGTGGTTTTGTACATCATCAATGTTTTCACTGTCACATGACCTTCCAGCGTCAGTTGTGTGATGCTTTACTGCCATTCACAAATTCTCTCCCATTGCTTCATGGGATAGAAGTCTCCATCAAATGTGCACTTGAGAATCGTTGCTCTGAAGTAGTATGACATCCGGCTTCTTTCAGCCTACTGTTTATCCGTCTCGTAGCAGCACATGAGTTTGTGTCCGGTGCTACTTGAAAGTCTGGTAGTGGTTGATACTCAGTCATTTAGTGAATGATGCTCGGTTATTCTCTAACCATTTATAATGTCAATACGTGTATGATGCTTAGTATTTTAAAATCTATTCTATTGTTTTGTTTTTGTTTGTTTGTTTTTTTTTTTTTTTTTCGTGTGTATTCCAGCCTTTAGTCTGCTACATATTGGCCGGTCACCTCAGGCAAATATTAACATTAAAACATGAATGTTTAAACATAACAATTGAACAGGTGCTCCCTATTCCAATGGAGACACGACTTCTTGGCCCTCTCCATAATTGCTGTTTTCAGACCTTCAGACACTCGGGGCCTCAAAAAATAACATACACACATAAACCTTGATTTGCAATATTGTATGTGAGCGGGTTGCTTTCCTAATGATCCACAGTTAACCGAATGCCGGCAGCATGTGCACTATCCGAACAGGCCATTAGAAGACCCATCTGATGTGCTGCACCCTGCCTCTCTCCAGCATTTGAAACCTGCCAATCGAATTAACATATTTCATAGTGACGCTTCAGGCCTGGGGGCAAGATAATGAAATGAATTACCATTCTGTCTTTCTCTCTGGGGAAAAGAGACAGAAAATCTGTAGCATCTGTGTGAGTGGCTTAAATCCTTCATGCCACTGACATCTAGACTAATCAGATGAATTAAGAGCACTTCCAGGAGCAGATTCTTGCGCTGTTTTCATCTCTCGTTCTCTTCCTTCCTCCAAAACCCGAGTCTCAATGTGGTATTTGTTTTGTGATGAATGCCGAAGCCGGCGTAACGATCTGCCTTCTATTTGAAAGTCTTTACCTATCCCGGCGCTCAGATTTGCCTCTTCTGTTTCCATAATTCACAAACAGAATCAATACAGTGACACGACTTCTCTCATTTTCTCTCGCAGGAGTTCCAGGAAGCACGGCGAATTCTCAATCGATCCTTTGATAGCTGCGTGGGGCAGGCGGGGCACCTCGGCCAATCAGACGGCAACACTCAGCCCCCCATGGTGATGAACAGCATCTATGAGCGATGTGCGGGTGAGTGATGGGCTCGCTGTATCTTTATCTCACAGTCGGTCCGTGCCGCAATGAGACGTTCAAGGAGAAGGCCACACAGATATCTAGTGCTAATATATTTCTGTCGTCTGCGGCGCATTTGCTTGCAGATTGCCTTTTCATCAGCTAGACTGATAAAGTTTGACTCTTCATTTTGACTTAAAGGCAGTAGAAAAAAATAAAAATAGTACATTTCACGTCTAAACACAAAATTACTTTTGTAGAATGAAAAACAAACCATATAATGTATGAGTAGACAAAGGTATAAAATTGATCAAAAGAAATAGTAGATAAAGATATTTATTTTTCAAATAGATGCTGTTTTTATAATTGTATCCATCAAAGAACCAAGGTTTTGACAGAAATATTAAGCAACACTTTTTTTAAACTTTGATAATAAGAAGAAATATTTCTTGAGCAGCAAAAAATCAGCATATTAAAATGATCATGTGACACTTAAGACTGGCTGCTGAAAATTAAGCATTGCCATCACGGTAATAAATGTAATTTTAATTTTAAAATAAATAGAAAACATTTATTTGAAATTGTAACAATTTTTACTTTTTTTACTATACCTTTTTTTATCAAATGAATGGAATTTTGTTGAGAGAATTATCTTATGCTCAGCAGGACTCTTAAGCAAATCTTAAGAACGTCTGTTTTTCATATAGAATTGTAATATCATTGTTAATTTATTGGTTATCAAACAACATAAAAGTAATTATCGGCTTACCAGTGTCTAATCAGTGCATCCATAATATTATTGATAGAATTAATATCAGTTTTATTCTGCATGGATTTGTCTGCCTTATGGAGACCGGTATACTATATTAAGACCTTTTAAACACTGCTAACTCGGATTTGTAACAGTTTTCTGTTCACATGCGAATCTGTTTGTACATGAATGTCTGTCGCTATGGATGCAGTGTGCTTATCATACATGTGCTATCTTTCTTTGTTTCTCTTTTTCTCTCTTTCATGCCTAGAAAGACTCTTTTATCACAGCTGTATTAGAAACTGGAAGTTTAACTCGTCTGAGAATTGGAGCACATTTGCAATTCTTTTCATGTGAAATGCCTGTGTGCATAGCCTGTCGTGTGGACCATCCCTTTAACCGAACATGAAAGAGTAACACTCCTCCTCCAGGATTTCAACACAACCAGAGACAGACAGATTGAGAGAGGGGCTTAAAATGGAGCTGCCTGCTTCACGTGTCTGAAGCTGCACTCATTGGGATTCCCAGAGTGCACAATGCAAAGAAATAATACAAATAGTCCAATATCAGCTGCATCAGCTTCATATCTCCCCTCCCTGACACCTCACGCTTCTCCCCGTTGTTTATTTCCTTGATAGACTGATGCTCTCACGCTCATAAATATATGCAGTTCAAAAATATTCCTCCTTTTCTCTCTCTGACTGGAAGTGGTTCTAGGTATGGTTGTCTCATAAGCAAAGAAAGTATGACAGCAAAGAAGGCAGAAAAAAGAAAAGCAAGCCCTCCTCTCGTGTTGTGATTGTGTGTTTGTGTTGGTTTCTCTCGCCCTGACCTTGAAATCATTAAGTTGATGTGCGCTTTATCTAGGCCATGTTTCCAAAGGCACAACAGTAATGTGGTCCGCTCGTAACGTAGCGTAGCAAACAATTTAAAATGCATAATGCCCTCATCAAGAGAGTGCTGAATTTTTTAGCGTGGCATAGCCATTTGGGCTGGGGGAAGTAATTTACTGGTAGTTGTTTGAGCTGTAAATGAAAGCTAATGATTTTGTACATATGTATGTGTATTGTGTTTGCTTTTGAAGTGGTGCTCCTCGGGAGAATCGCTCTAATTATAACCCTGGATAACAGTGGGCTGGGAGCTGAGGAGAGGGCGGAAGTGTGGGATGGTATGAATATTACTGTTTCTGAACTCTGTCCATCTCTGGTGTGGGACGAGTTTTTTCTGCCCTCTAACGCCTTCATGAGAAAATGAACTTTGAGTTCTGTGGAGTTTAAATTAAGAGCATTTTTGTTTATTTGCTTCATTTCAAGCTTTTTTTTTATCTTTTGCTATCATTTACAAAAAAGCACTGTGGTACCATGGTACAGGGTCGAATTTGATGATGTATCAAATGTTAATAGTATGGTACTTTACAAATACCATGGTACTGAATGATTGCTGTATTCATATATGATAGTATTTACATAATATTCAGTGCTGTCAAACGATTAATCACATCCAAAATAAAAGTTTTAGTTTACATAATATATGTATGTGTGCTGTGTATATTTATTATGCATATATAAATACACACACATGCATGTTTATTTTCAGTCAGAATAGTTTTTTTTGTATATTAAATATATTTATTTATAATATAAATTATATGAATATAAATATAGACATGTAAATACATGTAAATATTGTCAAAATATATACTGTATGTGTATGTGTACATATACACAGAACACACACATATAGGGCTGTGTGACGGTGTCTACTGTAGTGTACGTGATGTCATGCACTCTACACACTTGTTTTGTGTGTAATACAGTAATTGTTTAACTGTATTATTTCTTTGATATTTATTTTAGTGTTTTGCAGGCTGTGTATTCACTGATGGAAATGTTAAAATAAACATGGAGGTTTGTTTGTTTGTTTTATACATAAATTATATTTATATATATAGTAATATTAACCAACTACATGCCACCGGTGGTAGTTGGTCCATTACCACCGCAGTGGTAAAAATCTGCCACCTTCACAGCCCTACACACATATATTATGCAAACAAAAATATTTATTTTGTATGCGATTAATCGCGATTAATCGTTTGACAGCACTAATAATATTACAAGGTACTTCAAAAAATACCATGGCATTCCATAGTGCATGTAAAAAAACGTCCGAGACTGCAATGATGCTTCCTAAGTTATTTTTATTGAGAGTAAAGCAGACAGGAAATGAGAGATAGGAAAATTATGTGTTGCGTGTTGAATGCATGGGCAGCTAAATTCGTTAGTGCAGATGTGCTAGCCACAAGGCCATGGCTCCAAAACACTCAAAGAAAAGCTGGAAAGGTTTACTTATCTCTAGTTCCCAGCATGGTTTCTGTTGAAACTAGCTATTTGTGGTGACATCTGTCAAAGTCTTGAAGAGCATCTCAATCAATGCCCATCTTGACTATGTTCTTCAGCGGTTATTTCCAGTCATGCTAGTCCAGCTTCTGTCTATTCGAATTAGAAATTACTGTAAGATTGAAATCTAAAATGGTCAGCATTATTTTTTGATAACATCCTGATAGCACATGTAAATTGCGGAGATGTTTGTTTGATAAGTGTGTTTTCATCAAGAACCATACATCTGCAAAACATCTCTAAGATGTTTCCTGTCAGATGTTAAATATACATTTAAAAAAAAGTTTTTAAAAAGTGTTTTTGATTTAGAATGTATCCAAAAATCCCTTTTTTACATGTTTATCAGATGTTTGTTTAAATCAAATTGTTTCCAGACGTATCTCAAATCATGCTAAAAAACAGTATTTTTCAATAGTATTAGTTCCAGTTAATGTGTGTTGTAGAGTAATTTAGACTAAAGTAATTACAGTAGTTTGATGACTTAGCCAAAGCAATGTGGCTTTTAACTCAAAGATGGTACTTCAATTCCCACAGCTGCTATTCTGAGAGTGTTGAAAATTCTCCCATTCATTTTTCTACAATATATAGTTTTTGTGTGTGTGTAACACAATATTTTCATTTCAGGAAATGCCTCATGTTCTCATAGCAATACTCTTGCAGCCAAGACCCCCCCCCACCCCCATTCCACTAACTGTCATTATGAATATTGTACACAGATGTGAAATATTATATCTGTCCAGTGTCTGTGGAAATAGATTCATACTCAGCCCTCTTGGAGAAAAACATGGCTTTTATTTCAGTTAATGTTTTACATGAGGTGTTTTGCTAGTGCAGGCGAGAGGTCTGGTGGCACACACCGTTTAGGATTAATAACCCTGTTTTAGCTGGAAGAGCCATTGATCCATCATCTTCTGAAGGAACAACTTATTTCATTTCGACTATGCCACACTTTAGCAGATAAATAATTGTGAGTGTGTGCGGCTGGGAATGTGTGTACGTGTGTACCATTTTTTCATTCACTCCAACATCAGTTCATCTCTCAAGTGTGTGTGTGAGTGTGCAAGTATGCGTCTTTGCGCTTGATGTATTATGGCAGTTGTGCAGCACACAAACAGATGAGATATATAATACTAATAAGCAGTCATCCCAGTGCAGTCTGATGAGTAATGATGAAGTTCTGCTGGGTGGGGCGCACTGATCTATGTGATTGTCAGGCCCGATATCCAGCTCCACTCCGCCAAAACACAGACACTCCATCAAGAAGACAGAGAACAACTTGCTATCCGTATCCCAGCAACACACAGGAAGAAGTTAAAAATTGTTTGGTTTTGCTGGTTAGGCTATGTCAAGTACATATGACAACATTCAGAGCAAACAAGTGTGTCTGTGCAGTAAACTATCTATAGGCTATGTATTCATAAGGTTGCTAATGAACATGATGCAGGACGAGGGCTAAATGTGTGATGTAGCCTATAAAATGCAGTTATGTGGTCCTAAAATTGAAAATATGAGGGCAAAAATGCCATTGCATGTTGTTGTTTTTTTTTTTTTTGGTCATATTTCTATCATATGATGTAGATTAGTAATTTCCCACAAGCTATAGTGCTCTTTTCCCTAATATGTGCATGACTGCACTGTGATATTGATTTTCTACAATAGTTTAATAAACAATAAATTAATATTGTGTTACATTTTAGACACAATACTGTCAATATAGTCTGTTTTGATCAATTTTACAAATGAAAATAGTTCCTAAAAAAGCCACAGAACTGTTGTGCCATTTTTTTGTAATATATTATATTATTATATTATATATTTTGAGGGTGATGGGGGGGGGGGGGGTTCTCAGCCAAAATTCATTAGTCATTAATAAAATTAAATATATGTATTTCACATTTATTTGACAGCCAACAATATATTGTAACAGCGTTTTGTGTGTGTTTGCTATTTTTTTTTATTTTTTTTTTTATTTTAGATTTATAATAATTTTTTCATAACGTTAATTTATGGTGTTTATTCATTTATTTTATTCTCATTTTTTTTCCACAGCCAACAGCTACTGTAGCAGCTGTCATAAGCAGTTGACTCTGCTAAAGGAAATAGTTTAGGAAATGATTACAAGGGTTCAGTATATATCTGAAACTGTTTTTGAGCGTCTGTTCATACTGTAAATTGTTTGCAAAATGCATTCGCTAAGTGTCTGGGAATCTGAGGCATTTGTTTGCAATTGTGCATTGTTGGCCTTTAGACAAAGACCTCCAGCCTTTGTTTTGGTTCTGCACTATTTGGCCTAAAAGACATTAATGAGGTCTTTGTCATGTGGGGCTTCAGATACAGTAGTTGAAAACATCAACTAAATAATAAAGGAGAATTCTGGGTAAATGCTCATAAACTGCCCTTGAGTTATGTACACACACTAAGAAAGCTTATTGTGTCTTTGTTTCTGCAGCAGGTGGTTTAAGGCTTCTGTGTTGACTAGCGAGAGCCAGGCAATAGTAGTGTGTCGTCTCTTTAGGCAAATGAGACATGAACCGAGTACACAGTCACTGCATCATCCTGCTAACTGCACTTCCTGTCTTTCGTCTCCTCACTACACACTCTGTTCGGCTGTTGGTTTCATCCTTTTTAACCTGCTAAGACAGTATACTGTATATATCACACAAACAAATTTATATAATTTTCAGTTTAATATGCTTTATTGGTATGAAATAAATGTACCTACTGTACATACTGAGAAAATAGGGCTGTGTATATTTATTCTTTATAAAGTATTTTTAGGCTGCACTTTTTTTATTTACACTACTGTTCAGAATTAATTAATTAATTAAACTATTCATATTTTTATTCAGTAAGGAAGCATTAAATTGTGACATTAATAATGTGATGAAATTTTTTTGTTCATCAAAGAATCTTGAAAAAAAGTCACTGTTTCCACAAAAGCATTAAGTAGAGAAATTTTCTTGTTTCTTGAGATGCAAATGATTTCTGAAGGATCATGTGACACTGAAGGCCGAAGTAATGGCTGCTGAAATCTCAGCTTTGCATCGCAGGAATGGATAACATTTTAAAATATTTTGAATGGTATGAACAGTAATATATATATATATATATATATATATATATATATATATATATATATATATATATATATATATATATATAAATATATATATATATATATATTGCTTTGTGCCTTGATTTACAGAGCACCAAAATCCAATAAGGATTTTTTAACAGAGTTCTCTGATTTTTTTTTTTTTATCTATCTTAGCCACAAAAGCTGATAATTTTCTGCTTCTAGGCGATTTCAGTGTACATGTGTGCTGTCCCCAAAAGCCACTTGTAAGAGAATTCACTCAACTTTTAGACTCTTTCAACCTTACACAGTTTATTTCTGATCCTACACGTATGCAGGGCCACACACTTGACCTTGTTATGTCATCAGGTTTCTTATAACAAACATTGAAATCTGTGATGCTGGTTTGTCTGATCACCTGCCAATATTATTTGATTGTTCTATTGCTGTTTTAAAATCTGAAAGCAGGCCTTCTAAAAGCAGGCCTTCTACATATCTATCTAGAGTTATAAACTCTTGTACTGCTGTACAGTTTACAAAGGTTTTTGAAAAACTCTCATAGCCCAGAGTTGTGTGAGAAGTTTTGCAGCTTCTTCATAAACAAAATTGCTTGTATTAAATCTCTATTAAGTCTGGTATTTACCTTCGAGTCCTGCTAAATTTTCACATTTCTATCCTATCTCGCACTCTGAGTTATACCAACTACGCTACTAAAGGAAGTGTTGGACGCAGTTGCACCAAATATTATTTCCGTTATCAACATTTCCTTACAGACAGGTTTAGTTCCATCCTGTTTTAAACATGCAGTGGTTCATCCACTGCTAAAGAAAGCATTCTTGATTCACCTATAGACCTATTTAAAAATTGCCATTCTTATCAATAATATTGTAGAAAGCTGTTTTAAATCAGTTATCACCTTACTTAATTGAAAAATATATATATATTGGATCCTTTTTCGGTCTGGTTTTAGATCTAAGCACAGCACTGAATCAGCTTTGTTAAGAGTGGTAAACGACTTGTTATTATTTGTGGATTCTGGAAATTGTGCAGTTTTGGTACTGTTGGATTTAAGTGCGGCGTTCGATAAAGTAGATCACTGTATTCTTTTAAACAGGTTAAAAACTGAAGTTGGTATTTGTGATTCGGCCTTAGATTGGTTTGAATCATATTTTACTGCGAGGAGTTTCTCTGTGGAGATAGATCAGTCTCATTCATCACCTGCTTCTGTTACTGGTGGGGTGCCACAGGGCTCCATTTTAGGCCCGATTTTGTTTGCTTTATATATGCTCCCTCTTTGTTACATTTTTGAGTCTCACAAGGTCCCATATCACATTTATGCGGATGATACCCAGTTTTATATGTCAGTAAAACCTGGGTCAAAGTCCTTATCCGACTTGCTTGCTTGTGTAAACAACATCAAAAGCTGGATGGGTGATAATTTTCTCCAGTTAAATGAAAACAAGGCTGAAGTCATTCTATTTGGCTCCCCCATTTGGTTAACGGCATGTCCTCTAGTTTGGGACCCTTGCAAGCAAATATCTGTACTCATGTAAAGAATTCTAACCTCGGAGATCTCTTAGATCATCCTCAGATAATCGATTAACCATCCCATTGTCTCGTTTGAAATCTAAAGGTGATAGAGCCTTTTCTGTATTAGCCCCTAAGCTGTGGAATTCGTTACCTCAATATGTTATCAACTTCTTTATCTGCATTTAAATCGTCATTGAAAACACTGAATTGAAAACATTGAACATGTTTTCAATGATGATTGAAATCATCATTGAAAACATATCTATTTTCTCAGGCCTATTGTTAAGTGTTGGATATGTTGATCTTAGTGAGTTAAATTTTTATTCTTGATTTTTATTTGGTTTTATGGGTTAAGCTGTTTTAAAATTTACATTTTAAATTTTAAACTCTGTATTTTTATTATTGTATTGTGTTACTGTAAAGCACCTTGGTCAGCATTATTGTTGTTTAAAGGTACTATATAAATATAAATATATTTCAATGACCTTGACCTAATCTATACAGTACATATGAAACAAAGTAATTTTTTGTGATCTACACTTTTGTTCTACACTGTTGTATCTCAGAGAAATAACAAACTAGTAAATAATAAATTGAGTTACAATAAACATTACTAATTAAGGATATAGCAGACTAATTATGCCAATAATAGTGTTAATAACATATGTTTAGTTATAGAGACAAAGTCTCTGTCAGACTCACACACATACTTACTCTTACAAGCTTAACCAAGCTTAGAGGGGGAAAAATCAAGTCAAGCCAATGGCCCAGTCCCATTATCATAGGAGTGAAAGATCATTAAAGGTGAGTGGAGATTGCAGTTTGTTGGAGCTGATAATGGTCTCTGTCTCTGTCTGTCTCAGACTGTCACACTTCTTCACCACTGGCCTGACCCCAGCAGACCCCTCTTAAATGAGCCCGCATAATATTTCCTCAGAGCTCTAATGATTGCCTTTCTCTTTCTGTGGTTTGCCCGTTCTCACACAGTTTCAAATGGGGGATACAGTCACATGGAAGAGGGGGATGATGAAAGCTTCGCTGCTAATCCTCATAGACAGGACAGCCTGACACTCCAGGAGAGGTAACAGTGATTTTTCCTTGGACCGAAATTGACAAACATGTCTCTTTCTCCATGTAGGGGTTGCACAGGCTGGTTGATTATTTTTGGCACCAGTTGGTCACATGACTTGAGTATTTGTCTGCACTTGGCAAAATCAGGAGGACAGTCCACAAACAGACCACAAACTGTAACCCAGTATAGCTAAATTATCTGACATTAGTTTTGCATTGATGATCTGAGTTTGTAGTGTTTACAAACCAGAAATCTTTTAAACCATCCTGAACATAATAAAGTATCAATGAATGAGCAAGTGGAACATGAGTATTTTACGGTGATTGATTTTCATGAGTTAAGCACTAATACCACTGAGTAGTTGACTATTTTTCTGTCAGACTAGTAAAAAACAAGTAGTCGTGCAAACCTATGCAATATTTTGTTCAGTGAATTTAAACTATTTAATAAAATAATAAAGAAACCCATGTTTGCCCTGTTTGTGTGTGTGTCCAGTCTGAGTTCAGGTCTTCGTTCTGCTGACGCTTCTTTGACTGACGGAGGTCAGCAGGGTCATATGGAGCAGAATCATGTGAAGCCATCTAAGAGCATGGATCTGGGTAAGTCATTCACATTATTGTGTGATTTCACTGTTTGCCTTCTCTCTGTGTTGTCCTATCAATGGAAATGGAAAAGTATAACATTTTGACCAAACATAGCTTTACAGAGAATAAAGACATCCAGAGTTAATGATCAAAGAAATTTTTAAAACCAAGTGAACAGATTTGCTACAGTACCATTCAAAAGTTTGGGGTCTTTACATTTTTATTTTTATTTATCTGTCTCTTTTTTTTTTATCTAATACTTTAGATGCATTAAATTTATCAAAAGTGACAGTAAATTAATTGATAAGCTTGTTTTTTGTCCAAGAAAATCTAAAGTATTTTAGTCTAGTTTTAGTCTATGAAAACTTGACATTTTAGCAATAAGATTATTATTAATTAACTGTACAGCAGTATTAATTTTGGCAGCCATTTTTAATTTAGTCTTAGTCTTACTCAAATGTACATTTTAGTTATCCTATTTAGACAGACTTGTCCTGTTTTTATTTATTCAGTGAAATGTATGAGCATTTTAGTCAGGTTTTTTAGTAAATGAAATATAAGCCACATTTTTGTCATTCTGTATAATGGTTAAACTGATTAAAAAAAAATAAGAATTTCTCAAAATTATAATCAATGAGGAGCGAGCGCATGGGCATGGTTGCCAGATTGCTTAAAATAAGCAAAACACACTGGGCAGAAAACGTATTTTTAATTTAACAGCGAAGCTCTGATTCGGGGATTAGAACATTTTGTCTCCTTTTTTTGACGAAAATAAAATTTGGTTTTTGGTCAAGTTTTTATCTTTTTGATTACATTTTAGTCTCATCTTATTTTGTCAACGAAATTGCATGTTGATATAGTCTTAGTTATTGTTTATTGACCTTATTGTTGTCTCGTCTTTGTCTCATCTTAGTCATGGGAAAAAAGCTTGTCAACGAACATTTTTCGTCATAGTCTTCGTTAATGAAATTAACACTACTTTACATCAAAGGATTCTGAAGAAAAAAAAAAATCACATACTTATACTATATTAAGGAGCTTTTAAAACTGTCAATTTTCAAAATGAGAATGTTTTGTACAAATGTTTTTAAGAACTAAATCGGCACATAAGAATGATTTTGGAAGGACCATGTGGCACTGGAGTCTAATGTAATGGCTGCTGAAAATTCAGCTTTGCATCACAGGATTTTTATATTGTATTTTTGATGTTTAAAAAGACTTCTTTAAAAAAAGTAATACAATTATAAAAATCTTACTGACCCCAAACTTTTGAACAGTGGTGTATATATTACTTTGATTTTATATTTTTATAGAATCAATATAGATTCTATATTTTTATACACAAATCTAATTCCATTATGCACCTGTGAATGGATCTCATATATAAGCAGTATTAAGAATATATCATATTAAGAGGACTGGAAACCATCCATGTTCTAGCAGTCTCTTCAGTGTGAAATGTGGGCTGACTGGTCTAAGTGCATGCTGGGGGATGAATCAATGCTCCTCCTTTCTGTAACGCAATTAATCTCTCGTGTTCCAACATTACCTTGAAAATCTAATCAGCGGCGCTCTATATCTGATATATCAGCCACGGCTACAGACCAAATCTGTGTCACATGATGGCTTTTTAAAAAAAACAATAGTGAAAGTATTGAAGAGCTCAATATGACGAGGGCGGACGGGGACTGCTCTCTGGTGACCGTGGCGACTGTAGCTATGGTGGGCAGCACAATGGCCAGCCTGAGCGAGCCCCACGCTTCAATTCAACCATGAATAAAAACCCACTGTAATTTGGTTCCAAGTGCTGGATATGAAATTGGATCGTCTTTGATACGAGCGCTAGGATATTAATAATACATAACCAATAAAGAGAGCCCCCTTTAGTTCATGAATAATAGAAAGTTTGAATAGTTTTTTAATTGAAATTTTTTGGTGTACGCTCATATTCACCTGGGCGTAGGCACATTAAAAGGAAAAAAATCGAGTGAATTATGCCACCGGCCTTCTCTCTGGATCCCCTCAGAGGCATGAATAGCTGTGAGGATGTAAACCTGTACACTAGATTTAGTTTTACAGCTGCTGTAATGGCATTGTTTTGATTACTGTATATGCGCTGATATGACTGCTTTAGTGGCGATTTGTTTTCCTGGCCGGTTGGCAGGCAAGTAACTTTGTTAATGAAGAGCTCAGGAAGTACACCAGTGTTGTTTTGTTACTGTTGATGGGGTTATAAAGTAAATCGTACAGATTTACATCATCCATTGAACATTCAATGACTGTGTTGGAATAGCTGAGCGGTTGGATGAATTTCACAAAACCTATCAAGAGCAAATTCATTTGGAAAATTAGAAGAATGTATATATTTAGATTTGAATATACACTGCCGTTAAAAAGTTTGGGATCAGTAAGATTTTGAATGTTTTTAATGGAGTCTCTTGTGCTCATCAAGGCTGTATTTATTTGATCAAAAATACAGAAAAAAAAAATTAAATAAAACTTTGTGATGCAGCACTGAATTTTCATCAGCCATTACTCCAGACTTCAGTGTTACATGATCCTTCAGAAATCATTCTAATATGCTGATTTATTATCAGTGTTGAAACTGTTAAACTTTGTTTAAATTGCAATAATATTTCACAATTTTTTTTTTCTTTTCTGTATCCTTAATCATATAGATACAGCCTTAGTAAGCATTCTTAAAACAAAACATAAAAAATCATACTGATCCCAAACTTTTGACCAATAGTGTGTGTGTGTGCGTGTATATATATATATATATTATATATATATATATATATATATATATATATATATATATATAATACACACACACACAAAAAAGTGACAAGTTTTTTTCATAAAAAATGTCATTACGGTAATACAGAACAATTGATTTTCATTCTACAGCACTAAAAATGTAATAAGAATCACCACTGATCATTTTACTTATTTTATACTTATTTTATGTTATTATGATTTAACAAATGTATGCACATGTACATCATCAAGTTACATACTTTGGTTACAATGTGTGCTCTTGTGGGTGACCATAACTTTTATTCAAACGTCTTATTTAATTCTCTAATCATGTCCTACCCTTTATTCTTCTCTCAGCTCTGCCTACAATAAAGGCTAAAAAGATAAGAGACTAGCTTTATGATACCCTTACCTGCAGCAAATATTCAGACGGGGCCTCTGCTGCGCTCCGCAGAGCAGTTTAAGGGAGTCCATCGGTTTGTGTCTTTGCAAGGAGATTTTTTGCAGAGAGCCTCAAGGGAGAACGATGACAGACTTCTCCCACCTTTCCTCCCTCAGGACGGAGACAGGATAGAAAAGGAGTAATGAGAGTGAGAGAGGAGATTATAGAGGTGCTGGAGGTACAGATGAGAAGAGAGAGACGTTGTGAGTGAGGAAGAGGGTCCACTGGATGACTGCCTCTGAGGAATGGAGGGATCACTAAAACAGAAATGAGATGGTGTGATGGGTGCGACGGCTCTAAAAATTGAACGCTCGCATGAGAATTGAGCAGTGCAGCACATTTCCACACATTAGCTAAGGATGACCCTATTAGCTCAGCTTTTTTCTATACCACACTGAATGAGAAATATTTCACTCTCTTAAAATGCTGGATGCAGCAGAATTTCAATTACACTTCATTAGTTTCCCATATTTGGTTCTCGCAAAGTAATGTCTCGCAAAGTAAATCTACTATGCCAACAATTGATTGGCTTTCATTATTGTGATAGTGTAAGATTCTGTGTGTTTCTAATAGACACACAGCAAAAGACCTTTTCCTCATTCAAAACAACCTTTTTTTTTGCTTGTTTCTATGACTTAATGAGGGAGCATAATGGATGTAGAGCTATATTTTATCTCTCTGACCTCATCTTGACTCTCCTCTGGAGCCATAGGTGTCAATTGACCCTTCGCAAACCCCCTCTTAGTTACTGTTGCTATGTCCAACAAGCCTTGGCACGCCACACATCATGTTCTCACAAAGTACATTGTGGAGCAAAGAGGAAACTGACAACATGCCAACAGACAAGACAGAGCAGTTACTTTTGGTATGAAACAAAGTCTCAGCTTTCCAATGATGTCATTTTGTAAGAAATTCAAGCAATAAATACAGTTTTGTGGCTCTGTCCAGTGTGTTGTGACAGATTGCGAAGTGGCACCTGAACCGATCATCCTCTTCACTAGTTAAAGCTTAAAATAAACATGAATGAACATCAGAAGGTGTCCTGTCTTAAATGCAGAAACAATACACCATTTTTCAAGTTCAAGTCCACAGACAGTAATCTACTCTCCTGTTTGTTTTGTTGTCGGAGATTGGCTGTTATGATTGGTCAGATCACCTGTCAGTCAATCTCCTGGTAAGAGGTCAATTACAGTGGCCAATTTTGTCCCCATCACTTTATAAAATTAGCTTGCAGCAAGGGTGTATATGATACAGAAGAAGCTTTTAAAAGATTATGTTAAATTATGTGTCCAAAACTTAATTAATATTCATGAGCCAAGCTTTCATGTTTGTCCTCACTCATTTTTAAAACAAAGTGACACCCATGTGAGCCACTTGCTATCCTAAAACTGATCCTGAACAATCACTTATGAATATAGTAACTTCAAGAACCTTCATGATTACTGGAATGTGTATTTTTATGATACTTGGCCCTCAGTCATATTAGACTGAACAATTTTACGTTTTGATTCTTTACAAATTTTTACTTCTTCAGAATGGTGCACTGGAAAAAAAAATATTGCTGCAATTAGTTAATAATAACTTAAAAATTGATCAAGAACTTGTGAATTTGAATCGAATCGGAATCATTTCTGATATCCAACATCATTACCTAAATGCTAATATATTTGATCATTCAAGACAAAAAACACAAAGAAAAAGCTCAGTTTGAATAACCGCTGCCGTGAGTGAACCGTGTAAAATAGGTACTAGCATAATTGCATTTCTCGCATGAACCTAATACCAGCCTCTCCAGAGAAAATGCTTCATCCCCGTGTGCTCGTATGATTGCACTTCAAGATGAATACTTGCACTCAGAGTCCTTTATTCTTGGCTTCTTTTGATCAGAAACTGTCCTAAATGCTTGTCTTTCATCTTAGTGTGGAGGTCCAAGGCCAAAGTGTGTTATTCTCCTGAGCTTTTGTTCTCACCGGCAGAGTAGGAATACATTTGTTCGATGAGCGTGTGTCTTTCTGGAGAAGCATCATTCATTGACCTATTTTGTATTGTTTTACCCCTCTCTGTGGAATCAGAATTAGATTTGTAATGCGGGAAAACCACCATTATGGGAAAACCACATTATCTACAGTTGAATTGAAAAACAGGGAATAACTGTTTATAAGAGATGGACATTGTGCAATGTACAATTGGTTTGTTGTGTTGTATCATTAGCAGTACATGAAAGTTGTTCAGATCTCAATCATAATGCATGTGTTTTGCTCATTTTATACACTTTGGTTAGACAACACATCATCTTTATTTTTACTTTCACATGTTATTTGTATATGTTTGCTAAGGCGTTACATTTTGTCAATGGCTTGGTTTTTATTTCTGCTGTTACACTCTGTAACTCCATCCACTAAAATTCCATTGGTTTAGAATCACACTTGGCGTAACTCATCCCACACAGTTTGTGCTACGGACATGAATGATACTTCATACTCACCCTCATGACATTTTTCTAAATTTCTTCCATTATGTTTCACAGAAAAAATAAAATCATACAGTTGTGATTGGTTGATGTTAAATTAGCCTAACCAGTTTTTTGACCATTAAGTCTTACGCAATATATAGAAATCAGAATATCATAAAGATTTAGACATGGGCCAGTTAGTAACTACCTTTTAGCTTTTTCAACATTGCCACTGTTATTGAACTGAATTGAATCAACATTGAACTGACTTGACCTGAAAATACATTGTTGCCTTGAGTTGAATTGAACTCATAATTGATTAACTTTTCAACATGTACAGTTGAATTGAAACATTGAACTAAACTGATATGAATAATCACACTATTGTCTTATGTAGAGCTGAATTCATTTCATTATTGTTTCATTTTATAACAGCAACACTGATGCTTTCCTG
This sequence comes from Cyprinus carpio, assembly GCF_018340385.1. Classification (NCBI taxonomy): domain Eukaryota; kingdom Metazoa; phylum Chordata; class Actinopteri; order Cypriniformes; family Cyprinidae; genus Cyprinus; species Cyprinus carpio. The sequence continues at coordinate 11,656,009 of NC_056605.1, forward strand.
TTTATTAATGAGAAGCTGCTTTGGAACCATCTGTATTGTAAAAAGCGCTGTATAAAAAAATATGACTTGACATATCTTATTCATTTTATTCACTATGTATTTATTCTAACTGTCTCTTAATGCTTCTGCAACAATGTAATTTTTCATGCCAGTTAAGCTTATTTGTCTCCAAGAGACAGAAACATTTCACTCATAAATTGAGTTTGGGTGAAAACTCAAGTTATGTGGGACGTGACATTGGTTTCTGTAAGTTGATTGGCTAAAACTCCCTGCACATCATTGTAGTCAGGACAAAGGATAAGCCAATTTTTCCACACAATAGCACATTGTTTCAAACCCGGAATCGCTGGTGCCAGCCAACACACACAACATCTTCAACTTATATATGCTGCTGAGTCAATAAGCTTTCACACATTTGAAACAGACAATTATGAAATAATTATCCCTCCACCCATTTCTGATTGATTTGCTTTTGTTCTTCTTGTAAATCCTTTCCTTTCGCTAAATGTATCCAAATCTCTGAGCACATCTAGCATGTGAAGTTTGTGTTTGTCTTTATGTCTGTTTGTTTGTGTATCTGCATAAGCAGTTTTTAAGCTAGCTTTTTTTTTAAGCTTGTGCAATCTATCATCACATGACGGATCACAGCCCGCTGAGAGATGCATTTGGCCTTCTATCTCTCGTCTGCTGGGAAAAATTGACCTCATGAAAAATGAATAGGATTATTTAAAAGAGATTGCAATGTAATGAAAACCTATTACTGTGTGCTAGGCCGCTGTTCGCTCGCCGACGTTTGCCTCTCTCCCTTCAAATCCTTTTTCTGTGGATTACCCGTGCCTCTGCCACTATCGCTTGCCTCAATTTAACATCATATCATATTTGTCACAGGGCCCAAACCTCTATAGCCCAGCTCTCAATAATTACTGTATATCTCTGCCAATTTCCTGCCCCTGTATTTGGACGTGTACACAAGTCACTTCTGGGGTAGCAGGGTTGGAACAGAAACTATTCGGCTAATGTAAACCATACAGGCTCTCCTAAGCCAGCATGTCTTTTTCTCTCCCTCTTTTAGTGATTTGGGTGGATTTTTAGGGTGTTGGAGTTTCATTTATGATTTATTTTTCATGTAATGTTGGTTCTGAATGTGTGGAGTTTTATGTTAGCACTATAGCTGGCCGCATGCAGTGCTCACAGCGCTGATGCTAGATTGACTGCACAGATATCTGTATTGGCTTTAAATGGGGATTGTGGTTAGAACTTGAGAGCAAAAGTTATTAGCAACAGGACAGAACAGACGCTCTCTCTCTGCCTTTCTGCCCTGTGGTAATACTTGAAATGAATAGCATGCCCTGTGGTTGTGTGGTTTTACTTTGTTTACAAGCGTGTGGAAAAAAGAGAGTGCAGTGCTTTTTTTCTCCTGATGTAAGCAATCTTCACTCCCTCCAGGTGTGCAGAAAGAGCATATGCTGCCCATACGCATGTACACGTATGCATAACCCCCCCCACACACACACACACACACACATACACATACAGAGATTACACCCTTGCATCTTTGGTGAACCCAAGCAGTAGTAGTCGAGATTTTTTATTTTTGTTTTGCTTGTTTTATATTGTTTTTGTTTAATTGTTTATTTTATTACATTTTTATTGTTTTTTATTTTGCTTTGTTTTGTTTCATTTTGTTTCTTTTTGTTTTGTTTTGTCAGACATTTTTGTTTTATTTTGTTTAGTTTTTTGTTCTGTCAGACATTCAACAGTATCATTGTCATAAATGTTGTAAATCATTTTGTTCTAGTAATAAATAGAACTGTTCAGAACAAGATCGCAGTACCCAACCCTAATTAGAACTAGCAATTAAAATGTAACCCGAGTGAGGAGGCCTTACTTAATCCCAGAGTGCATCTGTCTCCCTCCATGGTAGATGAAAGCAGGATGCATGCTTTGTCAGAAGTCAGGTAATGAATGCACTCGCGCTTGCTTTGGATCAGTGCGGACTCACACACTCATGCCCACAGCTGTGTCCGGTCTGACTCCAGTGCCCTGCTGATAGACTTGTTCCGTTGTGCTTGTGTCTGATGGATTGGCCCCTGAGGGCCCTATGTAGACCCCTGTAGAGAGCATACAGGCCATGTGGGTCTGGAAAGCTGAGAGAATGATGTGCATAGGAGGAGACCAAAGGGTTTCATACGTTATATCCTGATTCTTTCACTCCACCATGTGTACTGCCTGAAGCTTGGTGTGGATGAGGGTAAAACACCACAAACACCGCCTCTCCTTTAAAGAAAATCCATTGCAGTCTTTGTCCGGGAGGTCTCACTGACATAGTGAAACCTAATGCAAACCAGTGAAAGATGTGGTTTTACATGCAGTTTATTCTAGTGTAATGTTTAATGGATGTTAGATTCTGGCCTACACTGAAAAAACAAAGATCCTGCATTTTGCTTTGAAACAGTTTCATTTGTAAGGCAAGTAACACATTAAATTAAACATGACATTTTGGAGTAGAAAGAGTCAAATAGTACTTTCTTGTAAAATGAATTCCACTGATATTTGTATTATTTACAACTCCTTAAAATAGGGTTATCTCAAAATAGTATTTTATATTATATTTTTACTTTTTTTTTTCACATTACTCCTTTGTGTGGGTGTATTGCTATGGCTCTCAGAACCAAGTGAACCTTTTTAAGCAGCTTTATTTGGTCTCATAGTCTTATCTATGAGTGAGTCTTATGCCCAAAAATGCTTTTTCTATGTAGGCAATTTACTAGATTTTGAGGCAGCCCAGTTAGTGGACCAAACGGTGTGTGGCCCATGAGACGATGGAACATGTTTCCACCAGATGCTCACTACGTCCCAATGCGTACTCCCTTCATCCCTCAGTGCTCCTCTCCACACCCTCCCACTCTTCCTCATAGTGTGACCCTCAGTTCAGTTACAGTGAAATGAGTGAGATGATATTGGGCCAAGGGTCTTTCCGCTCTCATCTTTCTTTCTCACTCTATCCTCATTCATTCTATACTTTTGGAGACCATCGCTCTCATATGGGACTCCCACAGAGAACACATGTGACCTCTGACCTGTTGAGGAGATATAAGCTGTGTTCCATTCAAAGTCGGATGTGGGACATTCCTACTTGATATCTCCAGCTTCCGACCATTAAACGTTTCATCGTCTGAAGTGTGCAAGATGACACAAAGCAGAAGAGAAATGCTAGCATTTGTTTTGCAGGTGTGCAGTTATCCATGGAGATAACTGCACACTGTAAGTGGGAGTTTTTGCACCGATTTCATTGTTTACAGTTTTAATTCCTTTTGAAATCTGCTAAAGAAAACAGTGTACTGTTTGAATGATCAATTCTAAATTGAAGAAGATAACTCATTGAGAAATTAATTGAAGAACTGAAGAATACTGAGAATAACTCATTTAAATAGATTGACCTCTAGTATGCTGGTTAGTCTTTGGAAAAACTCTGCTTAGACAAGAGAGCTACAACAAATAGTTTGGTACAACAGTTAGAAACAAGCATAATTTGGAGATGAAAGAAGTTTTGCATTTCAAAATAACATTAGTTAATGTTATTTTAACTTTACCAAAAAATTAACTTAAGTAATTAAGTCATTTATGTAATTTTTATGCTTGAATGTGCATATATGCTATATAATATATAGAATTACTCACCCTAACGTTGTTCCAAACCTATAAGGGTTTCTTTTTTCAGTTGAACACAAAAGATATTTTGAAGAATGTTGGTAACCATATTTGTCCCGTATTCTCAGGCATATGCCTTATGACCACCAGACCACGCATAACAAATCCTCAATTGATAATTAATCATTCATTTTCGACAAATCATTGTTTTATTTGCAAAAGTAGCCATTCGAGGAAGGCTTTAAGACTCTAGTAGGGCTGGTTGCTCGCGTTTCAGTGAGCTGGGCTCACACTAATGGCAATTCCCTTCACCATCCGTGTTTTGACTTAATGTTAAATAGAGAGAAGAAATTGACTTTTTTTTTTTTTTTTTTTTTTTTTTTTTTAATGTTAACTTCTAGCATATTCTTAAACTTGGACCTCATTTTGGATGCACAACTTCAAGCACCAAAAGCACCCCACACTCTCCAAGTTCTCTTTAATTGAAAAAATATGCATTTTTATTCATTCATAGGTTTGGAGTAACGTAGTTATTTAAGTTCTAATTTTTATATTTTAATTTTTTGGGTGAACTATCCCTTTAAGCTTCTGAGAACGCTTTCCTTCTTTATATAAAACATGCAAGTTGAAAAGTTTCAGTAGGAATAGTTTGCAATGTCGTGAGTATAAACTAGACTGTAAAAGCAGACTAGTGAGTAGATGAGTTTTATCTGTTTGGTGTGATGGTGTTTAATGTCTCCAACAACCTTCCATTTAGCATCTGTCTTTCTCAAGACAAGCAAAATCACTAATTTACTGATGTATTTTATGCTGTAGTGAAATACGTGAAAAAGTATCTTTAGGAAGTACATGCAAAGGGTTGCAGCAATCAGAGCAGAACTCAACATTATTATTCATGACCCTTCCAAATAAGGTAATAACAGACCATTTAATTCTAGGGACAAATCCTAGGGTTGTAAATGGACATGTAAAACCGTTTCTGGAGATTTTTTTCCCCTTACATAAGCCACATACCTTCTATGTAGATATCAGAGAACAATTTAAAATATTGTATCAATGCATTCTATGGCACCTTTAAAATGACTTAAATAGAGTACATGTACAATACAGCACGTCTTTATCATCAAGTCAGATTTGGCCTGAGCTTTCAAATAGGTCTTCTGAGATCAAGTAATATTTTTTTTTACACTTTTCCAAGTAGTAGGTTGTAAATTCAGACTTTCCAAGTTGAACTGAACACAGCAGTAGGGCTTACATGCCTATTGAATATGTCACCATGGACCACAGTGGCCTTTTCAGATTTTGTTTTTCGTGGAGTTCTTTGCCATCCATTTGTGTGTGTGTGTGTTTTTGTGTTTTTGTGTTGTGGTTTGAGTATTTGATTTTTTTTTGTATTTTGGGATATTTTTTCTGTAGAGAGACTGTAGTAAAAAAGTGATTGGTAATACGTTTAATAAACCAATCCGTTTTGTGGATGTTTTACTGATGCCCAGACTAATGTTTATTGACAAGATGTGAAGGCTTTGCTGACTAGGTGGGTTTGGTAAAGCTTGGCTATGGGAAAAGGCCCCAATGTGTCTTTATGAGCTTTGACATATTTAATTAGCAGGATGGTCTTAAGAGCCCCTCGCTCTGGGCTTTTAATCTCCCTAAAACCTTCTTGGCGCTGGGTTCCCGTTCTCCTTCCTGCTTTCTCTCACGTTGTACTCTCTCCGTCTCTCCATCACTCCTCATATTCCTCCCTCTTTCTGTGCCTCAGCCTCTCTTGGCAGCCGTGGTCCCACCCACACGTGATTCCTAGCCTCGGAATCCAATTCCCATCAAAATTGTGTTACACCTCCGGCTCCGAGAGCTCCCATAACTCTCTCTGGCCGAGCAGCTCAAGGCAATAATCTGCATCCAGCCACCAGATGCGGGACACAGTCCAACACAATAAGGATAGCGTTTTCTCTTCACAAGTTTTGATTCCCTGTGCTTAATAACATATAAGATGGTAGCCAATATGATCCCGAATCCATTATGGTGGTCCTGATTTGCCACACCCAACAATAACCAAACCTTAACCCGATGCGTTCCAGTGAACCTTACGTGTATTGCTGCAGAATGTCCTTCTGCTGTATTTGTCTCTATCTTTGTATCTTTTTTGGTGTGTATTTGGTCTGTGTATGTATATATTTACTAGATAGCAATTTAAAGTGAATTTCCACCCCAAAGTCTGTTTCAAAAGGTAGGGAGCAACATATGATTGTGTCTAAGAGACCTAATTCTGGCCAAATTTTAAAGATGCGGTCACATTTACTGTTGTTCAGCAAATTTTCATATGTGAAATCCAGTCATTCTAATAGGAATCTACACAAGTGTTTTCATTAGGGCTAAAGATTTGCACCATGCAGTTTTTGCACTGGGTTCAAGTTGGTCACACAAATTGCGATAACCAATAATAAGCTGCTTGGTTTGAAAGTAACTTCGGTGTGAACTTTGCATTTGGACCTTTTTGCTTTTGAAATTTTCCTAATGTTCTCAAAAATGCTTTGTATGGTATGTGTCTGTGTGTTTTGATGTTTATTAGTGAATCTGACTGTTAGTTTAGCAACTTGCTAATGTTTAATCTTATTGGACTCAATCAGAAATCGCATCTCTTGTGTGATTTTGTGAGTACAACTACTTTTGTATGCCATTTGGAGTTTATGCTTATGAATAGTTTCCCGAATCAGTCGCTTCTGATGTAAATTTTCACATATTCAAAGCCATATCATCAGAGATAAGCCCAGCCAGGCAGATTTTTGGCAGATCCCCAGACACCAGCTCTTTTTCTCCCTCAAACGCTGTTTCTCTCCCCATCTCTCTCTCTCTGCATCTGAGTGTATGAGGGTAGTCGAATCCACTTCCTCTGAGTGGCCACTTCGTTCCTCCTTCTCCTTCCTCCTTAATTGCAGTGAAGTGCAGATGAAAGAGTGGAGAGAAGGAGCATGAGATTTCTTTCTCTTTAAAGCCTCAGCTCTTGAGCACCGTAGCCGAGTCTTGCTTTCTATTATCAGACTCTGCATGTGTGTGTGTGTGTGTGTGTGTCAGGCAGATGAGGTCTTTTGCCAGCAGTGTTTGGAGAGCATAACGTAAGAGCAAAGCACCCTGGGAAACCTATTCTCCTTCTGCTTTGGCCTGAATACAGAGACCACAGATCCCTCCACACCCCAATACCACAGCAGCCTTTGGTCCAGAACAAACACTCCAACTTTCCTTCTCAAGTCATGGAAACCTTCCGTTGCCAAAGCCAGGGAACACTTTGTTAGGAAAAAATGAATGCTAGATATTGTGTTCTCTTATGATTTTTAATATGCCGGGAAAATGAAGCCAAGTCACGAAGTGTTTCACACAGAGTTTGTAAGAGGTATGCCATCTGAAGCATTTGTGATGAAAGACAAGTTTATGCTTTTGCAAATTAAGGAAATTGTTGTTATTCAGTGTGAAATAAATCATATTAGAGGGATTTCTAGAGCTGGCCTGGAGAGTGCATGTTTTATCTTAAAGGAATAGTTCATCCAAAAATGTACTTACCCTTGTGTCAGTGATCACACTGCTTTTCTACAAAACTGTGGTGAGCATGGATGTCTATAAAGCACCATAGGATTATAATACACACTACTTAGGCTAGTCTAAGACTTCTAAAGCAATATGATTGATTTGTGCAGGGCTCTGCATTAAATATGGCATGCTGGCCAGTGTAAGAGAGTTTCAGGCCTGTTAACAAAACTCTCATTTGATCTTTTGGGCCAGTGCTGTGATGAAAGTGTATGTTAACAGATCTTGTGCATCCATTTTTATTCTTTGCAAAATCTGTTGTGTACACTACTATTTTAAAGTTTGGGCTCAGTAAGTTTTATGAAAGAAATTTTATTCAGTAGGGATGTATGAAATTAATCAAAAGTGCCAGTAAAGTAAAAAAAAAAAAAAAATCCAGTAATAAAAACTGTTTATTTGAACTTTCTGTTCATCAATGAATCCTGATAAAAATATCAGTTTACACAAAAATATTAGACATCACAACTGTTTTTGAATGTGATTTTAAAAAAAGTTATTTTAAGTTAATAATATTTAATTATAATAAAATTTAATAATGTAATAATATTTCACAATGCAGCTCAGTTTATACTGTGTTTCTGATCAATTGAATGCAGCCTTGTTAAACAAATGAGACAACAAAGTGTGTTATGGAGTTATATTATAGCTGTGAAATTTCCAACTTGATGCATATTTTTACAAACAAAATTTTGTAATGAAAACATTTTGATTTTTTTTATTTATTTATTATTTATTTATTTTTTTCACCCAAATATCTCTTGGGGCCAGTGAATGTTTTGGCAGACAAAAAGAAAACTACCGGCCTGACTGGACTAGCTGAAAACATCCTGACTATTAAGAAGAGCAGACTGAAGTTTTAATCGTCATTCATTGTTAATCTAGCATGTATTGTCTATCAAATCTCATTGTTTCTGATTGTGAATGTTTGAAGCTTTTGTTTGATTACGAAACAACCAATGGTGTTGTTGTCAACTTCAATTCTAGCATGATTGGTAGAAACAGAAAATATACAGTAAATTCCTAGAAGAAATGTGGTTCATTAAAAAATAAAATATAATTTAGTCTCTCTCTCTCTCTCTCTCTCAGAAATGAAAAAGTGTAAATGATCTTCTCTGCTCAAGATCAGGCCTGAGACCAGGAGTTTTTATTGCACAGCGGTGTGTATCAAAGTAATATCCAGCACCTGCTCAAGGCAACACTAAACAGAATATTTGCTCCTGTGCATTTGACTTCTCATCCATCTCTGTCTAAAGAGCTTAGGGCTAAACCACTCAAACTCCCCACTCATCCAGACCCTCGCTGAGACATGGAAGGTCACATACTACACCAGTCAGAAACCAGTGAAAATATGATTCTCCCCTCTCCAAACTAAAGCTATCGATTTTTGCCTCTAATATCAGTTTGAACGCTAGTATTTTATGTCCTTGTTTTACATAAAGGACAGTGAGGGGGCGATGCAGATTCAGCCTCCTGGCACCCCTCAAGAAGCAGACATTTGACCTGCAATAGGGGCATGAGAGGATGCTACAGCCGCTACATAAACCTTGAGAGTGGATGGGGAGCATTATCCAGCAGCTCTTGCAGGAATGACAACACCACTGACAGATCGGAGGTAGAAGGGTCTTCGCCACGGTTTAGGCACCAGTCTTGTAGACGGGGCTCTAGCCTCCAAAATCATGTTTAAAACTCGCTCTGGGAGGCTTGAAGGCTCCCGTGGGGCAGCCAGAGGAGTAGGGCCCACAATTCGGGCCGAGGGTGCCATATTGTCCTGTCCGCTTGAGAGAAGAGATCTAGTCTCAACAGAATGGGCCAAGGGGCCACTACCAACAGCTGGGTCAGCTCTGATAGCCACAGCTGATTCTTCCAGACAGGGGCCATCATGAGAACCTTGTGTCTCTGCTCCCTGATTCGCCCGATCACCTGTGGGATCAGGGCGATTGGGGGAAATGCATAAAGTAGGAGGTTGGGCCAGTCACGGGCCAATGTGTCCCTGGTCTTTGAATAATAAATTGGGCAGTGAGAGTTGTCTTCTGAGGCAAAGAGGTCTACCTCGGCCTCCCCAAAGTTTTCCCAGATTTTCTGAACCGTCTACGGATGGAGCATCCACTCCTCTGAGGGGACATTGCTCCTTGATAACGTCTGCTCCTTGATTCAGTTGCCTGGTATCTGCGCCACTCTCAGCAAGTGCAGGTTGAGTTGAGCCCATTCCAGAAGGCGCTCTACCAGAATGAAGAGACGCTTCGAGGAGAGGCCTGCTTGGCAATTTATGTAGGACATCACCGACATGTTGTCCAATCAGATTAGCACATGGTATAAGCAGGCAACCACCATGTGCGCTGCCTCAGCGTGGGCATGGCCCAGACGCGTCCAATTTGAAGCTGTCTGTGATCATTTTTAGTAACAGCATTCTCTTTTAATCCACCTAAAAAGATCAAACCGCTCATTAGAAGAGGAGTACTGATGATCTTTGTGTAAACATTCCAGCAGATCAAAAGTGCTGTGCAAATTCTCTTAGATCCACCTGTAGCGGACGAGGGGAGGGGCGGGGCCACCTTCGTTGAAGAAGGTGAGCGGCGAGCAAAGCAGAGCGAGACATGAACTCTCGTAGTGAGAGTGATCATCTCAGTGAGAGATTTTCTTTGTTTTTTGCTAAGTATATAAGAACAGTGGTTCACCAGTTGGCCATGACAAAAACAGATTTTGCCAATAAGGTATATTATAGTTATAATAAAGGTCCTGAGCATTCTAATCCCATTATAGTCAGGCTGAATATACAGTATCTCACAGAAGTGAGTACACCCCTCACATATTTGTAAATATTTTATTATATATTTCCATGTGACAACACTGAAGAAATGACACTTTCCTACAATATAAAGTAGTGATTGTACAGCTTGTATAACCGTGTAAATTTGCTGTCCCCTCAAAATAACTCAACACACAGCCATTAATGTCTAAACCGCTGGCCACAAAAGTGAGTACACCGTTAAGTGAAAATGTCCAAATTGGGCCCAATTAGCCATTTTCTCTTCCTGGTGTCATGTGACTCGTTAGTGTTAGTGTTACAAGGTGAATGGGGAGCAGGTGTGTGAAATTTGGTGTTATCGCTCACTCTCTCATACTGGTCACTGGAAGTTCAACATGCCACCTCATGGCAAAGAACTCTCTGAGGATCTGAAAAAAAGAATTGGTCCTTTACATAAAGATAGCGTAGGCTATAAGAAGATTGCCAAGACCCTGAAACTGAGCTGCAGCATGGTGGCCAAGACCATACAGCGCTTTAACAGGACAGGTTCCACTCAGAACAGGCCACACCATGGTTGACCAAAGAAGTTGAGTGCACGTGCTCAGCGTCATATCCAGAGGTTGTGTTTGGGAAATAGACATATGAGTGCTGCTAGCATTGGTGCAGAGGTTGAAGGGGTGGGGGGTCAGCCTGTCAGTTCTCAGACCATACACCCCACACTGCATCAAATTGGTCTGCATGGCTGTCGTCCCAGAAGGAAGCCTCTTCTAAAGATGATGCATAAGAAAGCCCGCAAACAGTTTGCTGAAGACAAGCAGACTAAGGACATGGATCACTGGAACCATGTCCTGTGGTCTGATGAGACCAAGATAAACTTGGTTCAGATGGTGTCAGGTGTGTGTGGCGGCAACCAGGTGAGGAGTACAAAGACAAGTGTGTCTTGCCTACAGTCAAGCATGGTGGTGGGAGTGTCATAGTCTGGGGCTGCATGAGTGCTGCCAGCACTGGGGAGCTACAGGTCAGTTAGGGGAACCATGAATGCCAACATGTACTGTGACATACTGAAGCAGAGCATGATCCCCTCCTTTCGGAGACTGGGCCACAGGGCAGTATTCCAACATGATAACGACCCCAAACACACTTCCAAGATGACCACTGCCTTGCTAAAGAAGCTGAGGGTAAAGGTGATGGACTGGCCAAGCATGTCTCCAGACCTAAACCCTATTGAGCATCTGTGGGGCATCCTCAAGTGGAAGGTGGAGGAGCGCAAGGTCTCTAACATCCACCAGCTCCGTGATGTCATTATAGAGGAGTGGAAGAAGACTGGGGGTTAAGGAATTGCTGGAAAATAATTGTGGCCACACAAAATATTGACACTTTGGGCCCAATTTAGACATTTTCTCTTAGGAGTGTACTCACTTTTGTGGCCAGCGGTTTAGACATTAGTGGCTTTGTGTTGAGTTATTTTGAGTGGACAGCAAATTTACACTGTTATACAAGGTGTACACTCACTACTTTACATTGTAACAAAGTGTCATTTCTTCAGTGTTGTCACATGCAAAGATACAATAAAATATTTACAAAAATGTGAGGGGTGTACTCACTTCTGTGAGATACTGTATGTTGTAAATCTAGAGATCTAATTATACATCCAAACATAAAGTTAATGAATATGTCCTGAATATGAATAAATATTTATAAATCCTAAATAAATGTTATAAAGCAGAATATGAATCCTATCTAAATCTGAATATATATTTAAAGTTCCTAAAAATTCCTGAAATCGTTTTAAATCTGTCTTTTATTAAATATGCAATATAAACCTTGAATATAAAATAGATAATTAGTTTTAATGATTGATTTTAAAGACTTAAATAAAACTTCAAAATATGCACAGTAAACTAATTTGATTAGGCTGGTTAGCTGTAATATGGTCATAGTCTGATTCTTGAAGGGAAAAAAACAAACAGTTGAGAAGCACTGTATTATGTTAATGTTTTTTAGGGCATGTGTGCTGAACAGGCACTTTCAAACTGTGTGTGTTTGTGTCTCCTCACCTCCAGCACCTCTTAATGTTCAAAGACTGAGTCAGGAGATTTCTCTCTCTCTCACTCGGATGCTTTCCAGAACCTCCTCTTTAACAAACATCAGGCTTTTTACATCTCTCTGTTTCTCTCCAGCAGTCATATGCTTCCAGAGCAGATCTTCTCTGTCTGTGTGTGTGTTTACAGCTTGTTTCGTATATTGTCACACACTACTCTTCTGTCCCTCATTGCATTTAAGCTGGATGACCATGAAATCAAAACTGACCATTTTTATTTTTCATGAAATGTTGCACTGCACAGACTATAAGGTTGTCCAGTGGCCAGATGAGTTTCAGTCCCTGCTTTCCAGCACCCTGTCACTCATGTGAAATGATAAGCATCTAATCAATTCCCAATAGACAAAATCAAGTTCCACCCAGCATTTTGTGTGGTTCAATAAGCTGTTTCACTTGGATGTATTGGATGTCACAATATTGAATAAAAGTTGGTCATGATTTTAATTTCATTCTTAGTTTAAGATTTTCATTAAAATGGTAGTTTCAGAAAATACTCAAATCATCAGCCTTGAGCAGATGAATTTTGTACCCTGTTTGTGCAGAAGTCCTCTGAAGTTTGGCTGTGGTGAGCAAGACTATGCTGCTTATTGTCTGATGCATCTCTTGTGTAATTTTGACTTTGAAAACATACAAGTTGCTGCCAAGCTCTGGCCTGTTGATGCCACACTGTTCTCTCTCTCTCTGTCTCATTCGCGTGTTCCCGCACACTAATCTCTGTACACGATTGAGAGGGAGTTTGTTGTTGATTCAAGTTGAAAGCTGCCATATTTCACTGATTTGAATTGATAGATTAATTTGCGCTGTAGAAAGCCATCTGTTTGTTTCTCTGTGTGTGCTAGTGCATTTCCCTAGGTATACCTGGATAAATTTAGACACATCCAAATAAACGATGAAGTCACCTCTTCTGGTGTAACTTTTATTCGCTCATCTTTGTTAGTCTCTGTTGATTGCAAAGGTGCTGCAGTGTTTTCTGTTCATATGATTGTTCAGTTATGTTTGCAGCAGACTGTGACTGAAAAGATCAGAAAAAGACCAAGCGCTTGCAGCAACAATTTGTTACTGTTAGTCAGAGACCAAAACTTCAGTTTGAATCTAATTGTGTAGTGAATCATGAATTAATCACATCTTTATAGTCGCAAGCTAAGACTTTGTATTCAGTGCACTGAAGTGTTCATCTAATTTTAATTGTTATTTTTGGTGGTTATTTTCAGTGGTTTTCAACTTGACTATGTGTCCAAAATATTCAAAGGCTCCATGACTTCTTTTGTTTGTGATTACTAGATAAAGTTTAAGAAAAACTGTACACTATCGTTAAAACATTTGGGGGCAGTAAGATTTTTTTTAAACATTTTTGCAAAAGAAAAAACTGTTAAGGAGGTTAATTCAAATAAGATATTTCTTGATTTTTAGGTATTTTGGCCTATTTTAATGCTTGTTTTGTCTTATTTTAAATAATTTTAAGTCATCTTCTGGCCCTCTTTTCCAAGACCCCTATAGGGCCCCGGGCCCCTGGTTGAGAAGCACTGATGTAGAGTCCTGTCATACGTGTTCCCTCACTTGTACTTCTGTTTGTGACGTGTTTAGTCAGCTCAGCTCACAGTCACAGATCTGTGGGGCCCTACACTCACGTTCACACATTCAAAACCAGCCCTGCCTACAGTGATCGGGCTCATAATGAGTTTCTGATTGATCGATACAATCTTTATTACATCAAAATAAGATGAAAGCTCTGGCTCGGAGGGTTTCTCTGTCTTGTGCTGGTATGATGGCGAGCTTTAATGGTGTGTGCTGGTTACCAGTGCAAGTGACCATCCATCACCCTGCACTCAAAAAGTGACAGACCCCTCCACCCACAGCCATCAGTCTCCAAAAGCCAGCGACCCCTGCTACACCCCCTTACACACGCTAACCCAATAAAGGTGCACTGTAATTATGAGATGCCTTTTAAAAGTCTGCCGTAGGCAATTATCAAAGCCATACATCTCCTGCTGCGAAATATCAACAGCGCAGGATTTCAGGTTTTTAATACCTGCGCTGTGATGATGGATGCCAGACGGGCCGGTGGAAAGCAGATTTACTGTGTGTAGGATGTCACAGAGCGTCTGAACTGTAACTGGCGTATGTGTCTCTATCCTCTCTTCCTGCCTGAATACACCATCGAGTTTGATTGACAGACTCTGGGACATGAGGTATGTAGGAGTGTAACTTGCAGAAAGCTGCTTCCTGAACCCTGCACTTATGAACCGAGAGTAAGTGTTTCTGAGTGTGACAGGAGAACACAAGTGACACTGAGATGGCTGACCTTTCCGATTATACGCTCCACATTTCTCTTCTCCTAACTTCCACCACAGGAGATCCATCTTTGGCGTGACAGACTCCAAATGGCCCTCTCTTTACAGTGTCTGTTAAATGTGATTTGAAATAAAGTTAGTTCACTCAGTGGCCATTTTGGCAATGCCTCAGGCCAGATATTTTTGCACTTCTGGTTCCATCAGTTAATGTCTGAAATAATACATGTGATTAACACAAGCTTAGGATATTTTCATGTTTTATTCTACAACATAAAATGCAACAATAATATTGCATTCATTATTTTTTATAGTGTTAAGTTGTCATGAAAAAGGTGTTTCCTAAAATATTTCTGCTGTTTACATAATAAACCACAATGTTAACAGCCATCTCGCTATGTACTGTTACCAGCAATACCACATACTTTTGAGAATGTGGTATGTCAGTCCTCTGGTACTATAATATTCTACAACGTCATAATTTTTGTCTTATACTGATACCTAAATGCTAATATCTATATCTTGAGATGTTCATTTCAAAATATAGTGCCTTAGTGCCTCACATTCCTTCATTCATTCATACATACATTTATGATGGATGGATGGATGGATGGATGGTTGGATGGATGGATGGATGGATGGATGGATGGATGGACGGGTAGGGTTGCATCATTCTTAGCTAACTTGACGCTAAAATTGCATTGACTTTTATGCACTGACAGAAAAAAAAATTCAGCTTTATAATGATTTAATTAATATGCATTCTATGATAGTATTATTATTATTATTTAAAATTGATTATTCTTTTTTATTTATTTAATTATTTATTTATTTGTAATCCAAAGTTGATATTATTTAAATGTTGTCTATCAATTAAAATATATATATATATATATATATATTAAAGCGGCCTCTAAAGATTCTAAACAACTGGTATATAAAATTGAGAATTTTTAGATTTAAAAAAAAGGTTATATAATATTATAAAATGTATTAGTTATATATTTTTTATAAACAGCCCCCCCCCATGTCTTTAAAAAAAATATTACTCCAAAGATCATGCAGCATTTATACTACAAAAATCTTCAAAAGTCATATACTATCATGCACTGTACATTTGACAACAGGCTATTATTTGTGATCTAGTAGGATACTAAATTAATTGTTAATTGAGATGAAGCTCTAGCCTCTATTTTTGTTAGAAGATGAATTTAAAGTCCACACTCACATCTGACTTCTCCTTAAATCAGGTGATGACTACAATTAATAGCCCCTCCCCTTTTTCAGCATGTATGTAGGTCTGATTAAAGCACGCTAGTATCCCAAGACACACATTAGACTCTCATCTCCAAGCCAAAAGTGTTTTGGAGACCTCCAGAGAGCAGGCCTCTCAAAAGCTGCTTAATTTCATCAGCAGGCCGTGGGACAGAAGTAATTACGTTTGTGACACGAACTGTGCTTGTAAAGAGAACATTTCAGTCACGCTGGCTGGTACATCAGTGGCCTGCTATTTATAAACCTTCTCTCACACAAATCCAGCCCTGCAATGAGCTGCAGCAGACCTCTCCTACTCACCGACGCTCCATACTGCTGTTAATGAACATTTCCCTATGATCCACCACCAGCATGTGCTTGAAAGTCCAATTTAAGAGTGGTTTGCTTTGGTCGTTTCTGGTGAAATTTCAGGATTAGTCCTTGATGAGTTTAACTTGTTTTTTTTTTTAATTAATTCTTAAACCGCAAATGTCAGATGTTTTCAGGGCTGTGGCCTGATACTTAGTGCTCATTTTCAAACTTAAAGGGGTACTTCACCCAAAAATTAAAATTATCTCATCATTTACTCACGCATTTACCCATCCCAGATTTGTATCACTTTTTTTTTTTTTTTTAAAGATTTTGTCTTCTATGAGAGTCCATATAATGCAAATGTATGGGAGCTCCAAAGTTGAAGCTTTAAAAACACACAAAGTGAACACAATGGTAATCCATACAACCCCATGTAATGAATCAAAGTTTTATCAAAAATACTAAATTTTAAACTTTTTTTCAAACGTTTTTTTATAAACCATCACTTCTGACCAACTCTCGCACAGGGGCTAATAAGCTAATAAACTAATAAGGCTAATAAGACGTGAACGTCAGCACATTGTGAAGCATGATGTGAGAAGTGACGCTGAAACACTGCGAACTGTCTTTTCTCACAAGTTTTACAATATATCACTTATATCAGGATTTACAATGTGCTGATGTTAACGTCAGTCATGGACTCATATGACAGTTAGCTGAAAGCGATAATTTATTGTAATTTCTAAAGTGCCATTCTTCAGCTAGAAGAGCTAGTCCATGGCATGTTAACTAACTAACAGACTGTTACAATGTAATATACCAAATCAGCAGATTAGAATGATTTCTGAAGGATCATGTGACGCTGAAGACTGGAGTAATGGCTGCAGAAAATTGCCTTCACAGGAATAAATTACAATTTAAAATACATTAAAATGGGAAATTGAACAATAGTACTGTTTTTACTTTATTTTTGATCAAATAAATTCAGCCTTGGTGAGCATTAGATACTTCTTTCAAAAGCGTTTAAAACATTTACAGACTGCAGAATTTTAAAAGTAGTGCATAAATAATTAAGACAACTATACAATTTTTAAGTTTTTTTAATGTATTTTATTAAATTTTTTACATTGCTCTTGCTCTTTGTATCTGCCATCTCAAAATCAGCATGTCACTTACATATGCACATTGTCATCCTTTGAACTTCCATGAACTTTCACTTCTTGTCAAACTTCAAGGTGTGGCATCTGTTGTGATGCTATATGAAGACCCTCTCATCCAGCCGTGTCCTCATCTCCGTTCACCCTCCCTGTCTCTCAGCGCCTGCTTCCTCATCTCTCGCTCTCTCTTTCTCTCTCTCTGTACCACATCCCAAATTACATGTGCATAAATTTCTCTCGTGTCATAATCCTGAGAGCATAAAGCATGCAGCTGGGCCGGGCTGGGCTCATCTCGTCTGGCATTCTCTGGCAGTTTGGAGGCCACACAGATTAAACGACTGATCCCACTTCCACTTTCATTTAAATGGCCATTAGCCAAACAAAAAAAGGGGCCGGTGCCGGCAGCAGGCCAGGCTGATTGGAATTCCAGTGAGGCGCACCACCTGTCGATACGATGACTTCCTGATTCATGAATGCATTCTGGGAGCTGCAGCGCTTTAGCTAATGATTGTGGGTGTAGGAGATGTTTGGAGAAGGGTGGGGTCGACCAAAGCGAGGATGGAGGTATGCAGAGATGGAAAAAAGGGAGATAGAGAGAGAGAGAGAGAGAGAGAGATGGTGCTTCTGATTGATGGAGAAACGAGTCCCGGGATAGAGTTCTCATCCATCATTCCCTGTGGAGGCGCATGTTTAAAAAGTAATTTTCAT